>NW_023478371.1:0-2605 GCF_013731165.1 Rhagoletis pomonella | reverse complement strand
AAAAATCCGTTAGTATGCAAAAGCAAAGCTAATTAATTCCACATATAACCAATTCCTGGCGTTACGTTCGGACATACTATAAGAGGTTTTGTTGGCAAAAAATTAAAGAGTTAAAAAAGTTCGGTGGTATAAGGAAAGGTTAAAAGCAGTGATTTCGAGAGCAAAATAATGGAAATTTTAATTAATGGCGGTGTATTTGCCCTCGAAATTTGTGTTAGGCTGTTATTGAAAATATAAGCAGTTTTGACATGATCATCAAAGTCAACAAATTTCTGCATATTGTCATGTATGGAGAGCACAATCTACAAAAATACGTTGTAGTAAAAATAATAAAGAAAACAAAATACATATCTGTGTTCGTATGGAAGAGTAGCTTATGTCGAAAGGCCGGCTTTAGTATAATGCGGCACTCCCTTTATTTTTTAAACGACAAGGAATTTTTTGATGAGACTTAAAAAAATATTGACTTGCTAGCATCGGAACTATTTCTTGCACGTTTACTTGCTAAAAGTTGTTTAACGGCTTAGCGCCCGTAAGTCATTCGCAATCGTATGCTGCGAATGCCGATTTATACTAAAGCCAGCCTTTCAACATAAGCTACTTTTCCATACGAACACAGATATATTATAAAAGCAAACCAAAGATTGAATTAAATTTAAAAAATTTTATATTGTGTTGAAACAGTTGGTTTTTTAAGGCGATATTATGCTATTTTATTAAAAGTAATAATGATTAAAACTAAAGCTAATCAGAGCTATGTTTCGTGAAGTAAGAGAGTCAAAGAAAGAAATATAAAATTAACTAGCTTTTACCCGCGGGTTTCACCCCGCGCTTTTATACAAATATGAAAAATAATTTAATGATGTTAGATTTTATTTCTGTGCCCATTTTGTTATTGCTCGTTATTTTTGTAGCGAGTTAAGGTATTTAGGCCGTTTAAAACTATGAAATTATAAAATCTCGTCTGCGCGCTAGGCATACGAAAGATATCAATCTCTCTAAGTTTGCCTTAAAATGGTTCCAGGTATATGTCGCGTGAATGTGTAACCTTCTTGGAGGTGCCACGGCGGGTTCTAATATTTCCAACCCAAATTTAGTAACCTGGCCTTGATAAAATACCACTTCTCATTACTGTAGCAAATGCCTCAAGAGAGCTTTAGATTATAAGGGCGACTCTCCTTTTTCCATTTAATGAAATTTATTGTCAGTACGTCACTTATAAAATAAATCTCCATAACAAATTTAAAATACTTCGAGAGGTTTTCTGTCCTTCCAGAGATATGTATAAAGAAGTTTTTAGTATGTAAGGGAGGCGACATGCCTTCTTTTTTAATAACTTACATTTTTTCCATGAGCAATTGATACATTTTGTATACTCAACTCCATACCAAATTCCAGTATTCTTCCACAAACACTTCCAGGGATATGTGGCAAGAAAAAGCAAATGTGTGCTGGAAGTGCCACGCCCCTTTTTCTTATAACCCTAATCTTCTTCCATGAATTTAGAATTGATTTTACATACCCCAGTACCAAGTCCCAGTACTCTACCATGAACACCTCTAGAGATGAGCAGTATAAAACAGTAAATTTGTACGGGAGGAACCATGTCCCCTTTTCGAATAACGCAAAGTTTTCTCCATGAGAATGGAATTAATTTTGTATACACATCTCGATGCCAAGTTCCAGTCCTCTGCAATAAACACCTCCAGAGATATGCAGCATAGAAAAATCAATTTGCATGGGAGTTGCCACACCACCTTTTCCAATAACTCTCATTTTTCTCCATGGGTATGGTATTAGTTTCACATACATACAGACATATTAGGGCGGGTCGATTTAAAAATCGCTCATTGCTCTGTGAAAATCGTATTCTAGGGATCAAAATAAGAAACTTTGCCGAAGGAACCATACCTCTAAAACGAATTCTGATGTCCCCCAATTTGGGTCGAACTTTTGGGTAGGGGCAAATTTTGAAAAATCCCACTTTGACCCATTTAGAGTGCTCCAATCGAGTCCAAATGTATGACCGACCCCCAATAACTTTGGACGGCCGATCCACCCATGCCAGTGGCACACCCCCTGGAACTCCCCTGGGGGGTTCCCCATACAATCATTTCAAAAAATCACCATTTTTGGCCTTTACATGAAAAAGTCAGCTAAATGGCTATGTTTTTTCTTTATTTTTATTTATTTATTTATAATAATATTTATTATTTATTTATAATAATATCTATTTTTTCTCTTAAGAAATTTATTTAGTCAGAACATATGTAAATGAAAAAATTAATTTAAGTGAGTTATAGAAAAGAAACTAAAAAAAATTATTGTTTGAAGTCTTTTTTGCTTTCAAGTCTGGGCAATTTCGCACGGCTCTCTAATGTCGTCGCCATAACAGCCTCTACATTTTCCAGTATAACCCGTTTGGAAACGCTAGCTAGCAATTGAACATGTCGTTCCGTTCCTTGTATGTGTGATGGAATTTTTGGATCATTAAACGGTGGATCATCTTGATTTAAATATTCTTTCAATGTATCGTACGGAATGCTTCGCGTGAATGGTGGTTCAAATACGATATTTATATCATTCAAATTGATCATTTCCGTAT
>NW_023478370.1:0-2607 GCF_013731165.1 Rhagoletis pomonella | reverse complement strand
TATTATAAGCGAGATATTTGTGCGCTTGTCCCACTGTGCTGCTTGGGTACAGTCATAGTATGTATATATGTCTTTATGTATGACTTTTGTTTTGAGAGAAGCAAAGTACACTTGTTTTTATTTATTTTATTTTATTTATTAGAAAAGGAGAGAGACTACTTACTAAAGACTAGGAGCACGAGCCGCGTAGGCCTTAGGCTCTCTCAACTAAACTTAACTCTTACCTAAATGAATGCAGTTACAACTTTAGACTGAAACTAAATTGACTTAAAAATTGGAAAATATTAAATGCATTTCTTTAGATAACAAACCTTTAACAAATTGTTAATCAATTTGATGTTTTCTTTCGTAATGTGTTGTGGTAGGCTTGAAGGCTTGATTTTATCGAAAAAGGTTGTTCTTGGTTTAGAAAAGTGTGGGCAGGTGTCTAGGATGTGGAGCAGTGTAAGCTCATTCACACCACAGTATGGGGACTTAGGCGGAGTTAATCTTTTGAATATATGGCTGTGAGTTAACAAGGTGTGGCCAGTCCTTATACCATGTCCCCACCGGGGCTAACCACGTAGTTATGGCTGTTGAGTTGGTTATCCCGATAACCCACTTCATTTAGCGTAGTTTCGCCACATAAAAATGACAGCACTTAACCATTTCACTGAGATGGTTAAAAGCTAACCAACTCGAAACCACGTCGAAAGTCTGATACAACCCTGTGTTTCCCGTCATCTGTGGGTCATTAGCGTTAAAATGTAAAAAAACGTTCCTTACTAGTGTTTGGACTTAACTAAGATCAGATTAGATTTACTACGGTTTTTGAAAAAATTTTAAATTTACTCCTCTACTCCGCTTGACTTCAAATCTATTCCGTTTTTTTTCATTCATGTTATGCCCTCTTGGGCCGTTTTTTGAGTGTTCACCACCGGTTTCAGTAAAAAAAAATCGAAAGTTCTCACTGTTAAAAAGTAAAGGGCCATTCACATACAACGTTCCTCGCTTTGCTTGACAGTTCAAACTTTGACAACAAAGCGTGGAACGCAGAAGGTATGCTACAATAAACGCTTTGACAGCTTTTACGTTCTCCTTTTCCTCCATATATTTTCTCTGTAAAATAGATAACAATATAATAATATGCATTAATAGTAGCAATAAAATTTCCTATTTACCCTATTTTTGTCATTAAATGCAAATGCAAGCGCACGAGAAAAGATAGATAGAGAGTTGCCCAAGATTTTGCTTCGCTTTGCTTTGCTTCAAACGTTTTTTATGTGAGCATACTCATGCATATGCCTACATCGATCTTATATGTCAAAGCAAGGAACTATCAAGCAAAGCGAAGAAAGTTGTATGTGAATCAGCCTTAACTCTTTCATAGCAATGCATCAATAAAGTAACTTCCTTATTTTTGATGTATGGCTGTAGAAATTGGCGGATGCAGAACTTTACTTAAGTTGTTAAAAAATATATGTAGAATGAAATTTATATAAAGTAGAAAAAGTTTAGATCCTGTTGCTCTTTAAAAAATTAAGTGTTGGAAATGTTCTACTTTATAGAAAATGCTAAATATTACCAAAATATTTAACATATTATCCCTACATTGCCTCGCGTTCTCTACATTTGTACTGCTTTATAAACCTCAAACCGCAGTGTGGACAGCAATAGTTAGTGATGTGGTTAAGTTCGATTTGAGATGGTTAACTTTTTGGTGGGGACATGTTATTTGGCGGATAAACAATTTTAAATCGCTACACCCCACGTCGTGCGGGAGATGTGGTCTTTTGCTTACTCAGGTGAAGTTAGAGTAATGATGTTGAAAGTTGTTCCAGTTAAGTTCTCTCTCATATGCAGTTTCTAACTCGATTTGCCTTAAAATGTCTTCTTTCAGGATCCACCTTGATACAATTAGGGGTTCTTCGTTGGCTAACTTTGATCGTCGATCGACGGCTTCGTTTCCATCTATAACTACGTGGCTTGGACACCACATCAGTTTTAGTCTCTTCTCGCATCGCAATAGCAAATTTCTTATATTTGAAACTAAATGATTCTCTTTTCTAACATTTACGATTGATTCAATTGCGGATAGGCTGTCGGAGACTATTATGTATTTGTCTTTTATTTTAATTGCAAATTTAACTGCTTCCAAAATTGCCACAGCCTCGGATGTGAACACGGAACAGCCATGATACAGAATACTTGGAAATTGTCTGATTTTCTTCATCTAGGACTGCGAATGCGATGACCAGAGGTCGAAAATATCCCTATCCACTTTGAAATTGTCCCAAAATAACCATCAATATTTAAGAGAAAGAAGAACCCACAAAAAAGAACAGGTGGTTTATTTTTTGTAGATGTGTGCTCCTCTCAGTGGGAAAGGGTTATTTGCATATCTTTTTCCGTTGCTGTTGGACACTGACACTTATCGCTTGAAGAGGAGAAATAAGTGCTAGAGTGTTAGTAAAATTTTTAAATTTACCTTGATCTTAATTTTTGTATCAATAAAGTAAAATAACTTATTTTCGGTGTATCATATTAAGAATGTGCACGCTCTCTTCTTTGTCATAAATGTTCGCACATGTATGCGTACGTATATGTCGAGAAAAGAAATGCTTAACG
>NW_023478369.1:0-2607 GCF_013731165.1 Rhagoletis pomonella | reverse complement strand
GCGGACTGCGCCCCTCGTGCGGATGGGCGGGAATGGAGGGTAAAAACCGTTGGGATATTATTATTAACAATCATAAAAGTTTGTTTCGAAAATCCCGAAATATGCTCGAATGTCGAAAAAATCCCGATATTAGTCCCGAGAAGCTTCTAGAATCAAAAAATAGTCCCAAGAGTTCCAAAAATCCCGGTATTAGTCCGGGGAATCCCGAAAATCCCGATATTAGTCCTGAGAATCCCAAAAGTCATGAAAACTCCGAAGTTGTCTCAGAAAACCCGAATTAGTCTCGCATCTCCCAAAAATCCCGAAATTCGTCCCGAAAGCCGCAAAAATCCCAATATTAGTCCTAATATTTCCGAAAGTCCCAAAAATTGCGATATTAGTCCAAAGAATCCTGAAAGTCCCATAAACTCCGCTATTACTACCGAGATTCCCGAAAGTCCCAAAAATCCAGTTATTAGTGCTGAGAAACCTGAAAACTTCGTGGTTGTCTCGAAAATCCTGAAATAGCCCCGAAAGTCTCAAAAATCGCGATATTAGTCCCAATATCGAAATATATAATGATAGATATATCGATAAATATAACGATACAAACATCGATATTGATAAAAAAAAAATTATATATTATCGATAGGAAAATCGATAAATACAACGAGAATTCCGAAATAGGTCGGAAAATTACGAAATAAACCCGGGAATCTAGAAGTATTCTCGATAATCCAGAAATAGTCTTGAAAATCCAGATGTAGTCCCGTGACTCACCGAAATCCCGAAATAGTTCCCAGTGGACAGTCATGCTGAGCGGACGTGTATTTTATTTGCTGCGCGTTTTACTTGATTCTGAGGGTGTCTGTATCCATGTTTACGTTTTAAATTATTTATATAGTGACTCTTATTGATTCTCAATCAACTTGTGCAAAAATTCCATGTGTTTGTGCCAGAAAAATGGAACGGTTCAGAAAAAAACTAAATTCAGTGCGATGAACTTTTCTACTTGGCTTGTGAGATCATTTTGCCCAACAGATGCTGAGTTTTTGCAAAGTGCGGGCAAACTTATACATATATGTAATGTGTGTGCTACTGATCGTCGAAACTTTATTCGTTCGCCCCGCGCGCTGTCGTGCCCGATGATGATGTGGTTGCCGCTGCCACTAATAAGTCAGTTGCTTCTACTACTCAACTCAGCTCTCAGTGCATCGTAAATGAACCTAAACAGCAGAGTGTCAAAAAAAAACAAATTTTCCAACCCAAAACATTGGTAGAGATCGCGGAACCTTGCCTTTTGAGCCTGTTGTTAGAAGTTGAGGATGGTATTAAAGATCTTAAACGTCCACTAGGATGGATGTAGATGGCCTCTCCACTGTCCTTCTTATACATTTTCGTGCTCATACTCTGCCTCTCAAATTTATCTTTAATAAATCGTTAGTATCTGGGGTCTTTATTGACGACCGGAAACTGACGGATGTTACTCCAATTTACAAAAGTGGCAAAAAGGACGATGTTTTTAATTACAGGCCCATTTCTTAACTCTCGACTGTATCTAAACTTTTTGAAAGCATCACAAATGAAAAAATTTATTTTGCTAAGAGTATACTTTCTCCACAGCAGCATGATTTTGTTACTGGTAGAACATCTGTCTCTAATCTCGACCTATTTAGTGAATACTGTATTGCGGCGTTTTCAGCTGGGAACCATGTAGACTGTATCTATACCGATTTCTCATAATTACTGTTGGGTGTTTTCTCTAGGCCCTTCACTGCATCCTCTGGAGTTCCACAGGGAAGTGTCTTGGTCCCCTGGTCTTCGTCTTATTCATCAATGATATTAGTAACTGTTTTACCTTCATTAAATTACTTTTATATGCAGATGACCTATAAATATTTTCTGTCATAACTAACTCGACTGACTCGCATAGACTTTAAGCCGATATTAATAATTTAACCAATTTTTAACCGATAAATGCTTTAAGATCACCTTCGTTAAATTAGTTAATACTTTGCCTACATGCTACTGCATTTCTGATATTGTTCTCCAACATTTTGAGGAAAAGAAAAATCTAGGCGTTGTTTTCGATTCGCGTTTTACGTTTACAAATCATATAAACTTTATTATCTCTAAATCGTATTTCGTCTTAGGTTTCATAAAATAAACAGCTCACACTTTTCAGATCCTTATGCATACCTTCAAATTATTATTTACTGCTTTCGTTCGTTCTAGACTAGAATATCCTGCGTTCATTTGGAGGCCCCACTACCAATCCTTCATTTATAGAATCGAACGTGTGCAAAAAGTTTTTCTAAAGTTTCCTCTTTCTTCACTTCAGTTCTCTGGTCCCATCCCTGCTTATGAGACTAGATTGCGACTAATTAATCTTAAGCCGCTGGAAACTAGAATAGTGATATTGTCTCTGTCCTTCATGTTTAGTGTCATTAATGGGGAGACCGACTGCTCCGATATTTATTAACCTTTCCACTCCGGCTAGATACTTACGTAGCAGCCCTCCGTTTTATTTCACCATATTTCGAACGAACTATGCTTTCAATGCCCAATTGCTCGTGCCCTTCGCGAACTAAACTAGATATTTAATTCTGTTGAACTTGATCTTTCAGT
>NW_023478368.1:0-2607 GCF_013731165.1 Rhagoletis pomonella | reverse complement strand
TTTTTCAATCAACCTCCAGTGGATATCCCCTCCCATTAAATCTTAGGTAAGTAAAAAGCTTTTTTATCATCCATCCTAAGAGAAAATTGATTTGCCTTATATAAAAATATGTATATGTGGTGGTCCCTTCAAAACATTTTATAAAAATCTCATAAATTTTGAACAGTCAACAGCATACATTAAATTATAAGTAATTTATTTCTCTCTTTACACAACACTATATTTATTGTTTCGTATTCAAACTTGTACCACATTTTCGTAGTTGTACCATCCCTAATTAAGTACACGAATAAAACATAAGAGAAAGGATGAGAAGTGGAATAAGACATTCGTACTTCAGCAGCCAAGAGAGTGACTAGCAAATTTTATTATACCGCTCGACCACATTGGTGTCAGAATCCCGTTAATGGACTGATCTCCACCGGTTTTTTTTTGTAGAACCAATACAATATTTAAAAAAGCTTCGAATATTTTTCCGCACATTAGTCTATTGTGCAATCGCAAAATTTACTTCGCCGCTAACATAATTTAAAAACGATTCGATATGGAACACGCATTGCAGAGGACAGACAGCGCGACGGTCACAGGCAGCGACTGTTTTCCAGAGATGTCGCCTAACCGAATCAATAACGGAGCTCCGCAAGACATGGCTCAAGGGCAAACGCCAATAACCGAAACGCCCGGTTCGCAACAACAAGGTACATCAGTGCTTTTAGGGCAACAGCAGCATGGCGCACCGCTACCGCCAGTACCACAACACCGACTGTTGGTTCAGCAAGAACAGCAACAAAGCGCAAACTTATCGTTGGGTCAACAGCAGTCATTGGTCCAACAACAACAGCAAAGTGCACATCTTCAACAGCCGCCAATGCAAAACGAATTTCATGCGCGAATTCCAATGCCACGCATTACACCCAACGACATGGATGCCTGGTTCACATCAGTCGATTACTGGTTCAGAGCATGCAATATGCGAAGCGATGCTCAACGATACTACCACGTAATGGCAACGCTGGACCCGCTCACTCTGCCTACTATTGGACAAATCTGCAGAAACGCCGAAAATTCCCAACGGGTGCTTAGCACCGGAGTAGGCATGTACGAGTATTTAAAACGTGAATTATTAAAATACTTCGGGGAAAGTCAGCAGCGCAGAATCCAGCGCTTGCTCGAAGAAATGGTGCTGGGCAATCAACGACCCAGTCAGCTGTACAACGCCATGCTACGTGTAGCAGGAAATTCCTTTTCCGAAGATGCGCTTCGTGCAATGTGGATCCAACGTTTGCCAGAACTCGTTCGTGCATCCATAATTGCACGAGAAGGCCCAATAGACGCACAGATAGCAGTTGCCGACGCAGTAATGGAGACGGTATCCCAGCGTCAAGTTTGTGCTATCTCGGAAACATCGGCGTCAACTGCTCCGTCAACAGAGGTAGCAACTACGTTGGCGAAAATCACAAGCGCCATTCATCAATTGCAAAACAGGTTCGACGATTTGAATACTCGAGGGCGCAGTCATCGTCGCAATCCTCAACGCACCCGTTCACGCAGCCGTCGCAGCAGCAGTCAGCGTTCTGAGCCGCCAAATTCTCAGGAATGTTGGTATCACCAAACATTTGGGGACGCAGCAACTCGCTGCCGCAGCCCCTGCGGTCGACGCCAACGAGGTGGGGCCGAGCATGAGAGCAGCAGGCGAGATTGACAATCAACGCCGTGCAGCGAGCAAGCACAACTTATATATAGCGCGAGCATTAACCAACTCTACGTCGCCGACCGATCGTCCGACATCAAATATCTTGTCGACACCGGTGCCGATTTCAGCGTCTTACCAAAAATGCATACATCGAAACCTTTGCAGCCGACGTCCGTGAAGCTCTATGCGGCCAATGGCTCAGAAATAAACACATACGGTATACTTCGCCGCCGTATAAATCTTGGCCTGCGACGGAACTTTGAGTGGAGCTTCATGGTAGCTGACGTAAGTACACCGATAATCGGCAGCGATTTTATCCGCCACTACGATTTAACCATTGATTTGAAAAGAAACAAATTAATAGACAAAACTGCGAACCTCGAAGTGCCGTGCACTATTCGCACCGGGTTGAATATGCAGATTAAGGCATTCGATCATAACGATCCGTTCGCGAAGTTGCTGGCGGACTTCAAAGACCTCACAGAGATGACTTCGGATCGCAGACCAGTTAATACTGATGTTCATCACGTCATAGAAACATCTGGTCAACCTGTGAACGCTCGTGTACGAAAGCTGGACCTGGAAAAGCTTGCTGCAGCCAAAGCCGAGTTCGAGTATTTGATGCGAATCGGTGTATATCGTCCATCCAAAAGTAACTGGGCCAGCGCACTCCACATGGTTCGAAAGCCAGACGGTGGCTGGCGACCATGTGGGGACTACCGGGCGCTCAACAAAATAACCGTGCCCGACAGATACCCGATCCCATTCATACACGATTGCACTGCGATACTCGTTGGAAAAACGGTTTTCGGAAAAATTGACCTGCAGCGCGCCTTTCATCAGGTGCCAGTCAGACCCGAAGATGTAAAAAAAAACAGCCATAGTGACACCTTTTGGCCTGTTTGAGTTCACGC
>NW_023478367.1:0-2607 GCF_013731165.1 Rhagoletis pomonella | reverse complement strand
TACGTCTTCTTCACTACTCTCAGCGCTGCTACCATTCAGTAGGTTGTAGAAGTGTTATTCTTACAGGAGTTCGCCCCGGTCTTGAAACCTTCCGTAAGTCGCCTAACCCTTTGGTAGAATTTTCGGGCCTTTTTCCTGTGGGCCAGCATCTCAAGCTCTTCGCAATCACGTTTCTCGGCCTCTCTCTTCTTATTGCGGCAAATATGTCTCGCTTCCTTCTTCAGTTCCCTATAACGGTCCTACATGGCTCGCGTTGCGCCCGATCGCAGCGCGGCCCTATAGGGGGGCGTCTTCTTTCTCTGCGGCTCCTGACATTCCTCATCGTACCAGTTGTTCTTTCGGGCTCGCTGAAATCCGACTACTTCTTCGGCGGCGGTACTTAATGATCGGGAAATGTGGTTCCACTTCTCGCGTATGTCGAATTGTTGAAGAAAGCTCTCAAACAGCAAGTGTGTGATTCGAGTGGCGAATAAATTGGCCGTATGTTGTGATTGCAGCTTTTCGACGTTAAGCTTTCCTTGCATTGTTGGGCGCACATTTTTTGCTGCACAGAGGTGGGTGCGTATCTTGGCTACAACAAGATAGTGGTCCGAGTCGATGTTTGGCGCTCGCAGTGTACGTACGTCCAAAACGCTTGAAGCATGCCTTCCGTCTATCACAACATGATCGATTTGGTTTCTCGTCTTTCGATCTGGAGACAGCCATGTAGCTTGGTGGATGTTCTTATGCTGGAACTTAGTACTATATATTACCATGTTTCTGGCCCCGGCGAAGTCGATCAGCCTCAGTCTTTTATCGGACGTTTCGTCGTGGAGGCTGAATTTTCTGACAGTGGCGCCACACCTTGGCATTAAAATCGCCAAGCACGATTTTGACATCATGTCGGGGGCAGCGCTCATATGTACATTCCAAGCGCTTATGGAAGAGATCCTTGGACGCCTCATCCTTCTCTTCCGTCGGAGCGTGGGCGCAGATGAGCGAGATGTTGAAGAATCTAGCTTTGATGCGGATTGTGGCTAGAAGTTCGTCCACCGGGGTGAACTCCGGTACTCGGCGACGGAGTCTCTCTCCTACCATGCATCCAACACCGAATTTGCGCTCCTTTACGTGGCAACTGCAGTAGACGCCGCAAGGCTTTACGCTTACTTTTCCTTGCCCCGTCCATATCGCATTTCTTGGATGGCGGTGATGTCAGCCTTTGTCTTCCCGAGGACATCAACCAGCTGGGAAGAGGCACCTTCCCCATTAAGGGTCCGGATATTCCAAGTGCATACCCTTAAATCATAGTCCTTTATATGTTTGCCGTGGTCATCATCAAAAAAAGGGGGTCTCATCCGAGGCTGTTTGTTCTTTTTCATTGGGCGGGGTTTTAACGTGGCGGGACCCAAACCGAGCGCACGCGAAGATTTACGCCTTCTCACTTTAGCTCGCTCACAAACGGGTGTTTGGTTGCTACCCAGAGGATACGTGAATATAAATATCCGGACGTTGTGAGCTGCGATTTGAACCGTACGCACAAGAATCGCTTCTGGCCACTTCCAGGTGAATACCAAATTATAATATTATTTATTTTTGAGCGAAACCTTGCTCAAACCTCATATTTTTAATTCCAAAATTCTTCCAAATGAATATCAAATATACAGAAGCGACCGCGAGGGCAAAATCGGCGGTGATGTTCTTTTTGCGTTGCATTCGTCGATACCATCCGAGGAAGTTAGTGTACCTGTCAATGAATATACCGAACTTAAATGTGTACGTGTACAGGCTTTTAAGAGTTATGTTTATTTAACTCTTTGCTACATCCCTCCTAATTCTGCCAGTATCAGTATATACACAGCTGGTATCTCTACTTGAGTCAATGTACTTGATGCAATGCTTACGCTTTCCGACTCTATGATTGTTTTCTTCTTCTTCTTTTTTTGGCGCTGTAATCGCCTAAGAGGCATTCCAAGATATTTCAATTAAAATTATGATTTTTTTTTTAAATTTTGATATAAACTGAGTATAATGTAGAAATACCTCTAAGATATGGTAAAACGCGAGGAATGTAAAAAATATAAAATTTGCAAAAGTTATACAACAACAAAAATATTAGGTGTCCGGCCGTAAGCCATTGTTTTTCACATCATATCTCGATAAAAATTGGTTGTATCAAAAAAATCAATTAGTACTTTTTATTGACAAAGAGTCAGAGATTTATAAAAGATTTTTAATTTTTTTTAAGTCCACTTTTTTATATGTTTGTTAATGAACAATTTAGAAAGTTGCTAAAGAAACATGTTTGCAGGTTTTTAAAAATCTGCAAAAATATATGTGATAGAGTGAATATCAAAGATTTAACTGACAAATTATTAAAGGGTGTCTCGATATAGGGCCTGAGATATTAATTGTTTAGTAAAGCAGTGACTGATAAAAAAATGTAAAAAATAAAAAATTTAAATTCAAATTACATCAAAATACGTCAAGTGGGCCACTTTCGGATAACCAAGATAGGTTCGTACTTTGGTAGAGGTCCAGGTAATTTTTGCTTCCCTATACATTAGCTACGTTCCAGATGCTTCACGATTTGCAGGTTTTTACAGGAAGTCGTTCCAGGTGACCACCTCC
>NW_023478366.1:0-2607 GCF_013731165.1 Rhagoletis pomonella | reverse complement strand
AAAATAATATTTCTGATTCTCGTAACAATAAATGCGGCGAAATTTCGTGTCGATTCGAATGTTACCGGCATGTTTGGATCTTTTAAATACCCTCATATGTATAATTCGGGATGTCGAATATAATATTTTAAGAAAATCTTCTTCAATGTCCTATATAAAGCAGTGACAAAGTTAGCTCCGGCACTGGGGAGGAGGCGATCAAGAGGGTTTGTTACTCATTACATTGGTGTACAAAGTTTTCTCTTTTGGTATGAGTGGTTCCCAGAGACTGGCTTGCGTTGAACGCCAACTATTGCATACTCAATCAATACTGCTGCTTTGTATGACGGAGCAGCGCGTTGACTTAGAAGTATCGATACCTAAAAGAAACTAGAAGATGACTGAACACCAGCGCATAGAGTGTTGTCTTGCAAATACAGCCACCACAAGTGAACGATACTTATAACAGCTCATACTGATATTGACTTCGGCAAAACAGTATTCCGAATCACGGTGGAGAGAATACAGAAGGTGGCGCCGATGGCAATACCGCTAATCGGCTCTCAGTGAATTTGACAGAATCAGTTGTTTTGCTGACGTCACAGTCGAGATGACAGCAGTAGTGATGTGCTGAGACAATACGTTTAAGTATCCAATACTCTCGATACTCGGTACCGAAACATTTAGGTTTCGAATAAAAGCGCACATAGGGCAAAATATGGAAAAACGCCTATCAAAACCCGAATGTAGGAGCCAGGGGCGGATCCAGCGGGGGGGTTTTGGGGGTTAGACTACGTGTCAGTCAGTGGCGGACCCACGGTGTGTTTTAATACATAGACGCCATATTATACATATGTACATATGCGCCATAATAAAACACACCCCGTGCGTCGGCCACTGACTGACACGTAGTTTAACACCCAAAACCCCCCCGCTGGATCCGCCCCTGGCTCCTACTGGTAGGAGCCAATAGAGCTTTTAATACTGATTCAAATGAAAGATGTATATATGTCCGTTTGAGGCCATAATAGAGAGAAACTCTTACATTTTTGTTCCAGCAACAAGTCAAACGACTTCTGCAACAAATGAACTGCGGCGTCTTGCTTCGCCAACCGTCCCAATGAGCTCTCGTGCTTTCGGCAACCGTCCAAATGCAGTATCGTGCTTTCGGCAGTCGATCAAATACGGCGGTTGCTGGTTTCGTGCACGTTCACTCGGAATACTGTTTTGCCAAAGTCAATATCAGTATGAGCTGTTATAAGTATCGTTCACTTGTGGTGGCTGTATTTGCAAGCACTGTACGCTATGCGCTGATGTTCGTTCATCCCCCGTTTTTATTGTGAGCAGGCTTATAGTCACCAAATCAGCTTCGTTTGCCAGTCTCTGGTTACTGATGTATTTTTGTGCGCTGAATACAATTCTGGTGTCCAAAAGTGCCCATCACGCCATGGCTTTGAGAAAATTGGGGGTAAATCCTCAAAAAACGTGTATTTGGGTATACAAATATTGGTTAAAAGGTCTATTCTGCGCTGATAACATACATTTTGTAACCGGTAAATAAAGTTCCTGTCAATTTTTAAACCCTTTTCGTATTCTGTACACTCTTGTAACCAGTAAAGTTTGCTACCATCTTACATATAAGCTGGCAACTAAACATTGCTCCGTGATATATGCAATACCAGAGTTTCCCCTAATCTTTATAGCTGAATTGCTGAATATTTTGACCGCATTACCAACCTACGTGGAAAAGCGGTGACAAGAACTGGTAAATTTGTTTGGTAATAAAATTTTCCAGTTACAAAATATTCAGTAAAGTGCAGAATAGACCTGTAAGTATGCTTCAAAGTATATGTTTTTCTGTGGCAACTGTGAAAATAAATGCGTGCATGCACACACAACATCCGCTTATGTGCGCTTCCATTTTATACGTAGTAGCGCATTGAATTGAATTGAAATAATTTGTATTTCAAATTTCTGCCAATCACGCAGAGCGTGTTGCATGCAATTGCACTGGACTTTAATTCACTGTTTTTGTCATACGCAATTAATATTTTTGTAGCTTGTTGCGTGTTACACGTAGAGCTTTATTCCTTGATACAATGTATTGTAGTGCGAAATAAGTCGAAGGGAAGAAAATCGTAATTGCTACATATTTATGTAGACACTATAACAAATAGAAATTGGCAATGTGTCATGAAAAATCGCTGAATAATTTCCTTTATAAATGACTTTTAATTTTAAAACTTGAAAAAAAGGATCAGTCCAGCGCCATCTTCTTAACTTCAAGTCAGATTTCCTTTGATGTTGAAGCCCTTTTTCCGTCGATTCCTGTCGATACGGCCATTGAAGCAATTCACAACCACTTAAATAAATTCAGTTTACCTGAAGATAAGTTCAATGCATACATAAATGTTATTAAAATCTGTATGAAGCACAATTGCTTTCAATTTCGCGGCGTTTACTACAACAACAACTTCGGCTGTAGCATGGGCAACAGTCTATCACCATATGTAGCAGAAGCTTTTATGTGCAATTTCGAATCGCAACTCAAAAGTGAAGGTGTTTTGCCACGAATTTGACATAGATATGTAGACGATACTTTCGCCATAGTGAAAATATCCGACATAG
>NW_023478365.1:0-2607 GCF_013731165.1 Rhagoletis pomonella | reverse complement strand
CGAACCATGGCGGATTATTCTCAAATTTTAACATAGTAATCTACTTTAGAAGGGGCTCATTTGAAGCTAAGTCTTGCTTCGATACCTCTACCGGTACCGGAGTTATTGCCTAAACTATGGTTACAGGAAATGGATAAGATTCACTTTCCGTAAAATTATAAAATATATGACAATATCAGTGTAAAATGAAAGGTAATCTGACGTGTTTTAACCCATACATATTTTCGGGTTGCCACCTAGTCAAAATTTTAAAGTTATTATTATTATTATTATTATTATTTAGATGCTGGTATGAATACCAGCACTAAATGATCTATTTGAGCATTGGCTGCCGAGACCATCAGCTCTGAATTGACTATTGTTTAAGGTTGTGTTTATTAGATTGTCATTTTTATGTCTTTGATAAATTTGGCAATTTTTTCAATATTAGCAAAGCTAGGGGTAGCTAGGACGTCGTTTATATTCTCTGTGTTAAATATTGCTTTTTTTTGTGTCGTAGTATTTTTGGCAATTGTTGAGGATGTGGTCTAATGTTTGGATTGTGTTACAGGTGATGCAGATTGGTTGATTTTCCTTTTTCAAGATATATTCGTGGGTTTGTGTGGTGTGCCCGAGACGCAATCGTGAAAAGATTCTGGTTTTGAAACCATGTATATTTGTTGGGTATTGTGGAGGAGTACCATCTTTGTTAATGTTAGTATAGTGATAATGTTTGTGGCTGCTACGCAGTTGGCGTGTTTCGTGTATTATAAGCGTTTTGATATGGCGTTTTATGTCAAGCTTTTCGATTTTTTGGGGTGCGTATTATTGGTGCATTGCAAGCAAATTTTGCAGCTTCATCGGCGTAGGTGTTACCGTCAATTTCTGCGTGTCCTGGAACCCATAGGAGCTTAAGCGTTTTCTTGTTCTTTATTAACATATCTCTTATTTGATTAATTGTTTCCCAATTGTTACAGATTGGATTTCTAACTGCTTGTAACACCGAAAGACTGTCTGAACATATCACAGTTTTTGTTTTTTTGTGAAGGGAAAATACTATAGCTTCGTGTATAGCTGCTGCTTCTGCCGAGAAGACTGAAGAGAAAGGGAACATTGATTTCATGCTAATGCAGGAGCCTGTTTCCGATGTTATACTGAAAGCAACGCTATTTTGTGTTTTAGACCCATCAGTAAAGATAATTTTCCAGCCGCTCTTATTGTAAGTGTTCGACTTTTCGAGGAAGATTTGTTTGAATATTGAATTTGGGGTGTTATCTTTTTTGTGGGTGTGTAGTGTAATATCGCAACATTGGCTGTCAAGAGTCCACGGTGGGTTGTAACTTCGTAGTCTATGTGGTTTTACTTCCAAGTTGTACTTGTTGCATAGTTTGATAATTCGGAGCAGTGAAGGAGTAACGTTGAATGTTCGTTTGGATAGTACCAGTTTTTTTTACGTCTTCGGATATTATAGATGTATTTAAAAATAAAACTTTTGGTATTAAGCTAGTGTTGACATTCTGTATATGTTCCTCTAGTGTGGGCAAGCCAGATTCAATGAAGAGGTTATTTGTCGTGGTGGTGCGAAAAGCGAATAGGCTGGTTCTGATCGCCTTGTGGTACATTGGCAGGATTATAGTTTTTGTGATGTGTATGAGTGTGTTTATGTGGACATATCCTTTATATGACAAATACGATATTAAACTAAGTCTGGAGAGTAGATCCCTCTTTAGTTTTAAAAGATGCCGTTTCCATGTGTAGTTTTTTGTGAATATTAAACCTAGTATTCGCAGTTCATCCACATTCTCGATAGTTTGTTGCTTCAATTCTATTGAGTGACTATTGGAATCGCATTTTAGTTTTTTACAAATATGAAGTTTTTTTGTTTTTTCGAGGGAAATTTTCGCACCTGATCTTAAGGTCCAGTCATCAATTTCTTTCAGAATATTTCTTAAAATTTTATTTGACTCGCTATTGTTCTTTTCGTTGCACAGTATAAATAAATCGTCGGCATAGATACAGTGGTTAACAAGCTTGTGTTTCTGTATTATAGTGCTTATTTCGTTAAACGCGATTGAAAAGAGGAGTACTGAAAGCGGTGATCCTTGGGGAATACCATTCGTTAAAGGATATAATTTGGAGTAAATACCGTTTACCCTGACTCGAATTTTTCTATTTTGGAGGAATGATTTTACAAAATTGAAGATCTTGGGTCCAACTCCCCACTGATGTAGTTTCTCTAGAATGACGTGAGCTCCTATTCTGTCGAACGCTTTTTCGAAGTCTAGTGATAATATTGAAATGTGGTTATGGGCTGATAGCGCTTTTGCCACATTGTAGTCGATGTGTAGCAGGGCATCCGTACATCCTCTTCCTGGTCGAAAACCGACCTGGTTGGATGAGATGAGCCTTTTTGCCTCTGTAAACCAGACTAGACGTGTCGCGACTATTTTCTCTACTAATTTCGACAGGCACGAAATTAGCGAGATGGGTCTGTAGGATCCGAGAAGGTTGAGGTCTTTCTGAGGTTTTGGGAGAGGGATGATGGTTGCCGCTTTCCAGTTTTGGGGAATAATGCCTGATTGGAAAATATTATTGTACAGTGTCAAAAGTCTCGTTTTTGTGGATAAG
>NW_023478364.1:0-2607 GCF_013731165.1 Rhagoletis pomonella | reverse complement strand
GTTCCTTACGTTTCTGGGCCGTTATCTTATCCGTTAACGATTTAACTATACTTTAAAATAGGTAAGTTGGTGGCCCTTAATATGCTTTATGTGTTACACAAAGGTTTTTTTGTTGAATAAAATAGTAATTCTTTTCAGAGTTCATTGTCTTTCTATACCATTAATTATAGAAAATGTTTGCGTGTATACTTACATATTTATACTAGCAGTACCCCGGTGTGCTTCTCTACACCAAATATTGAAAAACGAATGAAAAGTCCTGGAATTTTTCTATATGAAAATTTATCATTTGTTTTATTTCAAAATTTTTGATTCTTGATTTTAAATCTTAATCCAACAGATTTGGATATACAGTATATTTTGCTTAGCTGCACTTCCTTCTTTGCACGAAAAACTTGTGCACTTAACCGAAAAAGGCACTTAAGCGAATTTTCTTTACTACTTCAATGAGGAAGGTATCCAAGTCCCTATGAAAGCAAATAATGGAGAAGCACTTACCACGTAGAAACTACTGCAAGCGAAATTTTTACCGAATAGTATCTAATTATATATATAACTACATAAATTTATAGCCATTTTCGTTGTTCTGCGAGATGAACAAAATAAATAAAAAGTTGTAAAATTAGGTAATTGTAGGGCCAGTGCAGGTAAACGTAATACTTTCTTTGATAATTGATATTAGTCGCACAATTTTTAAGGCAGGTATCGCCAATGTGCAGGTATGTTGAATGCATCTATCGGAGCAGTTTCCTTATAAATGTTAAAAATAATGTCTCAGATGCGCATTTTGGGGTAGGTATCTTATATGTGCACTTAAGCATAAAGGCAGCAAAGCAAAATATACTGCACAACATTTTTTGTTTTTCCATCTTGGGTATGAATAAATAAACAATTTGGAATGCCAACTCTTGAACAGGCCACGTATAGCAACCACTTCCAGTAATCTACCACAAATATTTCAAGAGATATACCAGATGAAAATTTTTGTTAGTATGGGTGGTGCCACGCCCCCTTTTCCGAATTCGGGGAAACTTAACACACCATCTGCATAATAGCCCGACTATGCCGTATAAATTTGGTTGAAATCTTGCACTTATTCTTTATATATAAGATGTGAGGTGCCACGCCCTCTTTTCCAATACGGCCCATTTTTATCCATGAGTATGGAATTATTTGTTATACCTCTATACCAACTTCCAGTACTCTACCACAAATATTTCAAGAGATATACAACAAAAAAATTTTAGTTAGTATGGAAGGTGCCACACCCATTTTTACGAATTCGGGTAAACTTCACATAAACCATCTGCATGATAGCCTGAATATGCCGTATAAATTTGGTTGAATTCGGTGAAGCCGTTCTCAAGTTATAAGCTCACACCAAAAACGTGTACTTATTTGTATACATAAGATACATACATATGCCACGCCCCTTTTCCAAATTTGGGAAAACTCCACATAAAATATCTGCATGATGGCCCGAATATGCCGCATAAATTTGGTTGAATTCGGTGAAGCCGTTCTTAAGTTATATTGTCACACCAAAAACGTTCACTTATTTTTATATTTTAGTTAGTATGGGTGGTGCCACGCCCCCTCTTCCGAATTCGGGAAAACTTCGCATAAACCATCTGCATGATAAATTGAATATGCCACATAAATTTGGTTGAATTCGGTCAAGCTGTTTTCAAGTTATGAGGTCACACCAAAAACGTGCACTTATTTTTATATATAAGAGATGTAGGTAAAAAAATTTAGCTACCATTTTTAGCCACAACGACGATTTTTAGCTCTTTTTTAGCCCTTTTTTAGTTGCAATTTAGCTACCACTAAAAATGTTTCGCGGCAACACTGTTCCTCACGCTAGAAAAATGGATAATAGAGAGCGAATACGTTCCGCTTTTGGATCGTAAATGTCTTTTTCTTTGTGCACGAAACAGCCCGGACTTTTTTTCCGGGCACAAATGTGCAAAAGGGCAATTTGAAATAACAGCAATTTGAAAACATCATAGAATTTTGAGAAAATGTAGTTATTTGGTAATTTTATTAGCCATATAAGATAAATACATGTAAAATCATTGTTTACAGCTGATATGTTGATTCCGGGCACGAAATGTGGTTTTTTGCGTTCCTCACGCTCTGGGCACTTTTGGCGCGTCTTGGCACATTTTTGACACTTGTGAGAGAGTAACTTATTTTTACGCTCTAATTACCGGAGCAGCCCGGAAAGCATGGGGAACGAAGCTATGGTTTAGTCATAGTTACCAAATCTTAGTTGAGGCAACCACGATTTGGTTTGAGAGTGGAAAATATTCATGCTTGTGAGCCACCCCTAAAGAATGCTGAGCGCTCTCTGAGCAAATGTGTGTTTCACATGCGAAGAGATACTAATAAATATTTTTTTTTAAGCATATTTCTACAAATTCCATTCAACTTAACGCATGGTTCATAAAAGGATGTTATTGAGCTCTGCTAATGTAGATAAGCCTTCTCTCAACACATGAGGTTTGTTCCACACTAGCCCGCGGGTGCCCAAAACAGCCCAGAAAGCGTTCTTCACCAGTGTTGCCGTTTTAGCCCTTTGGTGGCTAAATTTGGCTACCAAAT
>NW_023478363.1:0-2608 GCF_013731165.1 Rhagoletis pomonella | reverse complement strand
AAAAATTTTATGGAGTAAAAATCCCGAGAAAATTATCCTACATATTTGTGATGTTACTAAAAGGATACTGTTTCAGGGCTAACATATCTAGGATCATTGAAGAAGGCTTTTTGTCCCATATTCAGCTCTCATAAATATGGTCACCGTAGATATAGGCAACATGATCGGAAAAAGCCGATCGCATGACAAGTCGGCTCTTTGAATGCCTTAATCCACTCGCGATATGTGCTTTTCATCAAATAAAGGATTTAACGGAATTTGTAAGTCGACTGTAACGTGAAATGTCTATTCCACACTTGAACTGCTTGACCTCACTGATGTAGGCATTCTCTTGGTCCATGCGAATCAAATGCATCGTTGAGTTCTCTTGCACCTATCACCCGCTTACGCAGATGTTGACGTGAACGCAGCCATCGCAGGGTAATTGCCAATATATCTAAAAATTTTGCACTTTATTCTACAAAAATTCAACGAGCTACAAACATATATGTAATACTCCTATATTGGCAGTAAGAGCTAGTACCGTCCGAAAATACTGCAGTACAGATATATCAATAAACACGTACGAAAGAAAAGGAACACATACGTTTATAAATAAACATGTACGCCACACATATATAAGAACGGTACTAGACTGTCTCGCTTTGATTTCGGAATGCTTACACATTAAGAAGTTAGCTTACTGCCAATATAGAAGTATTACATATATGGCTACAAACTGCATACTCAGAATCTAATTAGAAAGTTTTACGAAAATTCGTTGTTATACCCGAGCGCACTTGTGCACAAGGGTATTATAACTTTGTTCACATAACGGTTGTTTGTAACAGGCAAAACGAATCGAGATAGATATAGACAAATGTATACATAAATTATCAGGATGAAAGGAGAAATCGATTAAGCGGTGACTGTCTGTCCGTCCGTCCGTCCGTCTGTACACACGATAATTCGAGTAAAAATTGAGATATCTTAACGAAACTTGGTATGTGCACTTCTTTCGGGCGTAGGATGGACGGTATTGAAAATGGGCAAAATCGGACAATAACCACGCCTACCTCCCACATAACGGTAATTTTCAGAAATACGAAAACTGCGATATTTTAGTAACTACTGAAGCTTATTGACTCGAAACTGATATTTGCAATAAGTTTTAGACGAAAAATAAGAACATTATACATTTTTGGAAAATGCGCGTAGCCACGCCCACTTATGGTTACATGTGTATATCTTGGTAACCGGTGCACCAATTTCTTCCAAACTTGTCACAGTTGTTAACCTTCGTATAACATAGGAAATGGCCGAAAAGTTTTAAAATCGGACAATAACCACGCCCACATCCCATATAACGGTAATTTAGAGAAATACGAAATCTTCGATAAATCAGTAATTATTGATGCTAATTTATTCAAAATTGATGCTTACAACAATTTTTTACCAAGAAATACGTTTAGGGTAAAATTTTGAAAAATGGGCGTGGCACCGCCCACTTATGATCACATATATGTTTCTCGGTAACCGTTCTACCAATTTGTACCAAACTCGGTATGGTTATTGTGCTTGCCACATAGAAGCAAAGCGTTGAAAATTATTAAATTCGAACTAAAATTACGGCCGCTTTTCATATAACAGTAAATTTCAGAAATGCTTGAAACTTCAATATTTCGAAATTTAAGTACGCTAATTTAGTCAAAATTGATACATCCCGGCTTACCATGTAGCGGTAGCTTTCGGAAAGTTGAAAAAACATATATTTAATACTTGCGCCGGGTATTTAATGTTCGGCTCCGCCCGAACTTAGACTTTCTTACTAGTTTTTTTTTTTATTTTTAATTGCATACATTTTTAAGGCAGTGGTTTTGTAGTCAAAAGCTTGGTACAATACAGCATTCTTGTATTAATAAATTTCAACAAATTATTTTTGGTGATTGGGACTAAGAAATATATTTGAGTATTCACACAATTGGGATACGATTTGCACCAAATTTCGGCACTATAAAAAACTAACCAAAATTAAATAACAACACAAATAATATTTTAAAACTTGTCAAATTTTGGTGCGGCTATAATTTTTCGACTACTTTACGTAAGTTAACTATGATTACTCGTCCGTGCTATCATAGTAGCACAATGCCACTAATATTTGACTTACAAACAAAATACGGGCAGGAATTTCAAAATTTCAACCCTTTTTGTGGAAATATTTTATTTTTTCAGTATTTTTCTTTTAATCAATTTATGTTGAAATAAAGGTGAAAAGAAAAAAATATTTTGCCCGAAAAATATAATTTTTTCAAAAACAAATATTGCGAAATTACATGGATAAAATTGTAAAGGACATTTCCAAACAAAAACTTGAAAAATTCTACAGGATTTCCTCTTTAATTTGATACCCATACTTCTTCTCTAAGCACATTTCTCTGAATTTTTCATTACTGACGTCAGAGTGAAAAACTAAAAACGCAATTTTACTATATATTTTACTATTTGTGTTTAAAATTTACTATAGCGAGCTGTTATTGTAGGTTTGAGGTATTAAAATCGAGTGAGTTTTATTTAGAAATTTTTCTTTTACAATAGTTGATATTTCAATGTTCATTACGATCTATAT
>NW_023478362.1:0-2608 GCF_013731165.1 Rhagoletis pomonella | reverse complement strand
TATTATAAGCGAGATATTTGTGCGCTTGTCCCACTGTGCTGCTTGGGTACAGTCATAGTATGTATATATGTCTTTATGTATGACTTTTGTTTTGAGAGAAGCAAAGTACACTTGTTTTTATTTATTTTATTTTATTTATTAGAAAAGGAGAGAGACTACTTACTAAAGACTAGGAGCACGAGCCGCGTAGGCCTTAGGCTCTCTCAACTAAACTTAACTCTTACCTAAATGAATGCAGTTACAACTTTAGACTGAAACTAAATTGACTTAAAAATTGGAAAATATTAAATGCATTTCTTTAGATAACAAACCTTTAACAAATTGTTAATCAATTTGATGTTTTCTTTCGTAATGTGTTGTGGTAGGCTTGAAGGCTTGATTTTATCGAAAAAGGTTGTTCTTGGTTTAGAAAAGTGTGGGCAGGTGTCTAGGATGTGGAGCAGTGTAAGCTCATTCACACCACAGTATGGGGACTTAGGCGGAGTTAATCTTTTGAATATATGGCTGTGAGTTAACAAGGTGTGGCCAGTCCTTATACCATGTCCCCACCGGGGCTAACCACGTAGTTATGGCTGTTGAGTTGGTTATCCCGATAACCCACTTCATTTAGCGTAGTTTCGCCACATAAAAATGACAGCACTTAACCATTTCACTGAGATGGTTAAAAGCTAACCAACTCGAAACCACGTCGAAAGTCTGATACAACCCTGTGTTTTCCCGCCATCTGTGGGTCATTAGCGTTAAAATGTAAAAAAACGTTCCTTACTAGTGTTTGGACTTAACTAATATCAGATTAGATTTACTACGGTTTTTGAAAAAATTTTAAATTTACTCCTCTACTCCGCTTGACTTCAAATCTATTCCGTTTTTTTTCATTCATGTTATGCCCTCTTGGGCCGTTTTTTGAGTGTTCACCACCGGTTTCAGTAAAAAAAAATCGAAAGTTCTCACTGTTAAAAAGTAAAGGGCCATTCACATACAACTTTCCTCGCTTTGCTTGACAGTTCAAACTTTGACAACAAAGCGTGGAACGCAGAAGGTATGCTACAATAAACGCTTTGACAGCTTTTACGTTCTCCTTTTCCTCCATATATTTTCTCTGTAAAATAGATAACAATATAATAATATGCATTAATAGTAGCAATAAAATTTCCTATTTACCCTATTTTTGTCATTAAATGCAAATGCAAGCGCACGAGAAAAGATAGATAGAGAGTTGCCCAAGATTTTGCTTCGCTTTGCTTTGCTTCAAACGTTTTTTATGTGAGCATACTCATGCATATGCCTACATCGATCTTATATGTCAAAGCAAGGAACTATCAAGCAAAGCGAAGAAAGTTGTATGTGAATCAGCCTTAACTCTTTCATAGCAATGCATCAATAAAGTAACTTCCTTATTTTTTATGTATGGCTGTAGAAATTGACGGATGCAGAACTTTACTTAAGTTGTTAAAAAATATATGTAGAATGAAATTTATATAAAGTAGAAAAAGTTTAGATCCTGTTGCTCTTTAAAAAATTAAGTGTTGGAAATGTTCTACTTTATAGAAAATGCTAAATATTACCAAAATATTTAACATATTATCCCTACATTGCCTCGCGTTCTCTACATTTGTACTGCTTTATAAACCTCAAACCGCAGTGTGGACAGCAATAGTTAGTGATGTGGTTAAGTTCGATTTGAGATGGTTAACTTTTTGGTGGGGACACGTTATTTGGCGGATAAACAATTTTAAATCGCTACACCCCACGTCGTGCGGGAGATGTGGTCTTTTGCTTACTCAGGTGAAGTTAGAGTAATGATGTTGAAAGTTGTTCCAGTTAAGTTCTCTCTCATATGCAGTTTCTAACTCGATTTGCCTTAAAATGTCTTCTTTCAGGATCCACCTTGATACAATTAGGGGTTCTTCGTTGGCTAACTTTGATCGTCGATCGACGGCTTCGTTTCCATCTATAACTACGTGGCTTGGACACCACATCAGTTTTAGTCTCTTCTCGCATCGCAATAGCAAATTTCTTATATTTGAAATTAAATGATTCTCTTTTCTAACATTTACGATTGATTCAATTGCGGATAGGCTGTTGGAGACTATTATGTGTTTGTCTTTTATTTTAATTGCAAATTTAACTGCTTCCAAAATTGCCACAGCCTCGGATGTGAACACGCAACAGCCATGATACAGAATACTTGGAAATTGTCTGATTTTCTTCATCTAGGACTGCGAATGCGATGACCAGAGGTCGAAAATATCCCTATCCACTTTGAAATTGTCCCAAAATAACCATCAATATTTAAGAGAAAGAAGAACCCACAAAAAAGAACAGGTGGTTTATTTTTTGTAGATGTGTGCTCCTCTCAGTGGGAAAGGGTTATTTGCATATCTTTTTCCGTTGCTGTTGGACACTGACACTTATCGCTTGAAGAGGAGAAATAAGTGCTAGAGTGTTAGTAAAATTTTTAAATTTACCTTGATCTTAATTTTTGTATCAATAAAGTAAAATAACTTATTTTCGGTGTATCATATTAAGAATGTGCACGCTCTCTTCTTTGTCATAAATGTTCGCACATGTATGCGTACGTATATGTCGAGAAAAGAAATGCTTAACG
>NW_023478361.1:0-2608 GCF_013731165.1 Rhagoletis pomonella | reverse complement strand
ATAGGGCATTTCTGCATCGGCAGTTTAGATAGGGCGTTTCTGAACCGAATTCTGAGATAGGGCGTTCTTAAATCAAATTCTTAAGTAGAGCGTTATTGAAAAATTTTCTGGGACAGGGCGTTTTCGAACTGGCTGCCGAGATAGGTCGATCTTCCACTCAGCCATCGATACGTCGTTATACTACTAGGGATGGTTGAAAAACACGATGGAGGTGCTATTTAGTTGCAGCTTTGTCATGCAGAAAATCGAATTTTTATGCACGCACATTGTATATGCTCTCGATTAGCGGAACATTAAAGACGACAATCAAAACAACCTACTGCTAGGTGTAATGCCGTTAACCCACTGAGAGCTTGTGTGCCTCACCATCGCATTTCCAATTATTCATCAAAATAAATGTCATTAAGACAGATTGCAGTTATTGCAATCAAAAACTTATTGAAATCAATTTCTTCTAAATCATTGCAAATTTCAATTTTTGCAATCAAAATATAAGCAATCAATGTTAATTGCAATTAAACTAGATTGCAATATTACGTAAAATATGCGATTGCAATCCAATTTGATTGCAATTTTTTACAGCCCTGTTACCGGCAATGTCTAAAGGAAGCGAAAAAATTCGAAGGCATTCTAACGCTATGCCTTCTTGAACCCGTTACCACTAAAAGCGGTTACTGATTCTTTACTGGGTAAGGTGCATGCATCCACTCTTTTGCAGAATATGGTCAGATGAACGCATGCCCGACGACTGGAATTTAAGTGTGCTCTGCCCAATCCGCAAGAAAGGTGACCAAGCCATTCGCGCCATCTACCGCGGGATCAGCCTTCTAAGCATAGGTCACGAGGTCTTATCGAGCGTATTGTGTGAAAGACTGAAGCCCACCGTCAATGAGCTGATTGGGCCTTATCAGTGTGGCTTTAGACCTGGCAAATCCACCATAGACCAGGTAATCACGATACGCCAAATCTTGGAAAAGAACCGCGAGAAAAGGATCGACACTCACCACCTATTTGTCGACTTTAAAGCCGCTTTTGACAGCACTAAAAAGAGTTGCCAATATTCCGCTATGTCTGAATTTGGCATCCCCTCAAAAGTCATACTGCTACGTAAAATGACGTTGAGCAACACCACCAGCTCCGTCAGAATTGAGTAATACCTCTTCGCGCCGTTCGCCACCAAACAGGGTTTCAGACAGGGCGACTCCCTTTCATGTGACTTCTTTAATCTGATGTTGGAGAAGATAATAAAAGCCGCAGAACTGAACCGCTCAGGAAAAATTTACTACAAGAGCGTGCAATTGCTGGCTTATGCCGATGACATCGACATCATCGGTAACAAAAACCGCGAAGTCTGTTCTGCCTTGTCCAAGTTGGATAAGGAAGCAAAGCGAATGGGTCTGGTGGTAAACGAGGACAGTACGAAATATTTCTGTCATCAAAAAACAGTTAGCACATTCGCGCCTTGGCACCCACGTACTGTTGACAGTTACAATTTCGGGAAAGTATAGTCGGCCGCTGTGGTGTAGTGCTAAGCAGTGCGCGCTTCCACTCCGCAACGCCTGGGTTCAAGTCCTGGTCAAAGCAACATCGCAATAAATATAGAAAAGAGGTTTTTTCTTAACAGCGGGAGTCCCTCAGCAGGCAATAGCAAACCTTCGATTGTATTCCAGCCATGAAAAACAGCTTCTCATAAAAATACAATCGCCGTTCGGAATCGGCGTAAAACTGAAGGTCCCTCCGCTTTGTGTGACAACATCAAAGCGCACGTCACAAATTGGAGGAGAAGCTCGGCCAAACATTAACATATGTGTAAGCGCCAATCTATTATTATTATTATATTATATTATATTATTATTATTATAGAATTTCGTTTACTTGGGAACCAGCATTAACACCGATAATAATGTCAGCATGGAAATCCAACGCAGAATCACTCTTGTCAACAAGTGCTACTTTGGACTGAGTAGGCAGTTCAGAAGTAAAGTCATCTCTCGACGTACCAAAACTACGCTATATAAGTCACTCATCATGCCCGTGCTGGTATATGGCGCAGAAGCATGGACAATGACAACATCCGATGAGACGGCTCTTGGAGTGTTCGAGAGAAATTTTGCGGAAGATTTACGGGCCTTTACGCGTTGGCGACGGCGAGTACCGCAGACGATGGAACGATGAGCTGTATGAGCTTTACAACGACATGGACATAATGCAGCGAATTAAAATACAGCGGCTCCGCTGGCTTGGCCATGTCGTTCGAATGGACACCGACGCTCCAGCTCTGAAAGTATTCAACTCGGAACCCGCTGGTGGTAGCAGTGGAAGAGGGAGGCCCCCACTGCGGTGGAAAGATCAGGTGGAGAAGGACTTGGCTTCACTTGGCGTTAGTTGGCACAGAAGAGAAACTACTGGCGTGCTTTCCTGAACTCGGCCAAAATCGCAAAAAAGGCAAACAATTTTAAAATAATTGCTTTTAAAAACTTGAAATATGCTTTTTGCTATAAACATACATATATTTTATGCATGTAGAAGTAAACTTATTGTATGTAGAAGTAAAACTATTTGTTTATTTCAAAAACTGCTTTAGAAATCCTTATTAGATCAGATTTCC
>NW_023478360.1:0-2608 GCF_013731165.1 Rhagoletis pomonella | reverse complement strand
ATATAGGATATATTTTCTGATAGGTGGATCAGATACCGATCTATTCC
The DNA here is from genome assembly GCF_013731165.1 of Rhagoletis pomonella. NCBI lineage: Eukaryota > Metazoa > Arthropoda > Insecta > Diptera > Tephritidae > Rhagoletis > Rhagoletis pomonella. Next base: position 2,561 of record NW_023478360.1, on the reverse strand, counting down.
AAAAATCTTATTTATGGTCCGATTTCCTTGAAATTCGATACCCGTATTATAAACATGCGTAGAATAGAATCAATGTTTTACAGTTCGAAAGGGGTTTGAAGGCGGCGCAAACATGCGGGTATTGGCTATTTAACAATACTTATTACACAGGCCAACAAAAATGGGAAAACATTTGATGCAGCAAATCTTAACGTTACCTTTACCGAATTTTAGTGTGCTGATTACGAATCCGTAAGCATAAAGTTTCTATCAGCTCCAGATTTTAAGAAAAACGAGGACAAAGTGTCAGAAAATCGCGTTTTTTTTTCAATACTTCAGATGCTCTAGCAAAGAAACAAAAGGCGGTAGAACCTTAAACTTAGGCTCTTATTAAAGCTAAAAATTTCGAATACTATCCTTGCAAATTCCTGCACCTTTGCTTGATGGTCACTTATAGTCATTTGTTGAACGGGAATAACTGATTTTGGGAAGTTTGAGTACCTACCGCAATTAAGAAAAAGATGATAGAGCCTTCCACTTAGGCTTAAATTAAGGCTTGGACTTCTGCCTTCAATCCCTCAAAATACAATTCCTGCACCTTGACCCTCAGGTCCCCTATAGTCATTTATTGAACAACTAACACTGATTTTTACACACTTTTTTGTTTTCAGTTGCATAATTTTCCACTATTTTTTTATTGTTGGACGATAAAAAGTAAATGAGTATAGGTGACGATCTGGGCAAGGTGCAGGAATAGTACTTTCAGGGATAGTAGTCTGTAGTTCAAGCTTTAATTTAAGTCTAAGTGGAAGGTTCTATCACCTTTTGTTTCATTGCTAGAGATTCTCAAATATTGCAAAAAACGCGATTTTTTGACACAAAAAAGCCTATCAAAAACAGCTTTAATATTTGCCGCATCAAAATCGGTGTCGCCCTGAGTTACCTATATTAATTATATAAGAGGTGATCTCGCGAACGGCTGTACCGATTTTTTGAAATTTTGGACAACTACTGCAGACTTTCGATATATTAAGTGGCATCACCCATACATATCGAATTTTTCATACCGCAAGGACTTCTTGCCGGTATAACGCTTTCGTCAGGTTATTTAAGACGGCAATGGAGGATATGCCTGCTGGCGAAAACGCTGGACCAAATGTTTCAATAAAAAAATTAATTTCGGGCGCGACGAAGTTCGCCGAGTCTACTAGTTATAAATAAATTTCATTGTGTGGAAGAAAATTAATTGTTTCGCATTTAGCCAGTTTAACTCATTCAGCACTGTCAAAATTCTGGTGTCGTATCGTGCGTTAAGAATATATCTCATAGCCCTATTTTGCATTTTTTGTAGCTTATCTATCTGTGTGTCAGATGTTATGAACAGTATATGAAGTGTGGCTCAATAATTGATCTATAAACTATGATTTTATATCTCCTACTTAGATGTTTGCATGTTCTTTTCATAAATCCAATTTTTTTCGAGGTTTTGTTCACCGTCAATGTTATCATGTAATTTTAATTTATTGTCAATTAGAACACCAAAATATTTAATTGTAGTTACTTCTGAAATTTTTTCGTTCTTAACATGTAACTCACGGCGTTCTGAACTCGTTTTATTAGATGAAGAAGTTACCATAAAACTTGTCTTTTTTACATTTAACATTAGGTCCATTCTTTTGCGACCGAGCTACAAAAGAACACTCGCTTAAATGACGAAAAACACGCAAAGCAACAACCCAAACTCGGCTATTTATCCGAGTTCAGCCAGGTCGGTTAAACATACGCGACCTGAAGAGTAGTGTTGTTTAGCGAAAAAATTGCTCTATTGTGAATTGGTCATGTGAAAGCGGAGGGAAATTTTTTATTTTTCGTATATACATGATTTATATTTTAAATAAGTATATATATTACGCAAATACCTCGTATAATTACTAATTTCTATTGTTTTTTGTGTCTAAATCACGTTGAACTAGTCACATGTTTCTTGCCAGCTACCAGCAGGGTTGCTTAAGTAGCTAAAAGGAAATTTAACCCGAGTTGAGCGTTATTTTGTCGCTCGCTTACAAAAAATTCAGCTATTAACTTATTTTTGCATAACCAGATATATAGTAAGTCCAAGTCATTTTGCATTTTATGGATTGCTGCGCCTAAATCATCTTCTCTTATGGTCAACAATGCATCATCAGCAAACAATCTTATCTTACAATACCTGATTGAGGATAAAATATCGTTGATATAAATGTTGAACATAATGGCGCTAGCACAACACTTTCCCTATGACTGTGTGCTGCTTTCTGTTGGTTAAAAAGCTCTCAAACCATTTCAGCTCAACCTTCTTGATGCCTATTTGATGTAGCCTACTTAACAGTAACTTTCGATCAATGATTTCAAATGTTCTGTTTAACTCTATAAAGACCGCAAGTATAACTTTTTCCCCTCATATATTCTTTCCATTGAGATATAACCCAATTGAGAGCCGTTTCGCATGAGTGTTTTGCCCTGGCAAAGTCTTATTTATGATGATCCGAATTGCTTGAAAGTTCGCACGTAGGTAGCTTATTGGCTGGGTTAACATATAGGAT
>NW_023478359.1:0-2608 GCF_013731165.1 Rhagoletis pomonella | reverse complement strand
GTTTTAAATGCTATGTGCCTACATTAGACCGCACGACCAAGCAAACCGAAAAAACCCTTCAGTCTAAAGTAATTTTGTAAAGAAATTTCGAAAACACTTTTTTCGCTCATACATAAATTCGGCAATAAAATAAAAAAAAAAATATATATATATTTCTACTAGAATCATCAAAATACTTCCTAAGCGAAAGATTAATGGTTTTTGACAAGCTTTAAATTACTGGTATAAGGCTTGTACGTTAGGGTGATGAGAACTGAAATCGGGTGAGGAAGTACTAGCAAAATTCGGCTGTAATTGCCAAAGATGTGACGAAAAATATCATTCAACTTTAAGGTGTATGGCGAACTTTTTTCCGGTACGGTCTAATGTACTTATATACATGTATGTATAGTCATGTGAAAAATAATAGGGACACGAAATTTTCACCAGTTTTGGATATTCTTATCTTGTTTCTTTTTTAATGTTTATTATTTTGATTTGTTCTTTTGGACTGTTACACAGTGCAAAAATAAAAACAAAAAATACAAACAAACAAATTTCAAAACACGAAACAATCAATATGCTCATAAAACTATGGGCCAAAATGCTTTTTTAGTATTTTCTCGCTGAGGTCAGAATTTTCTTTATGGGACTTTGAAATTTCAAAGATTCGGTTAATTAAAAAATTACCTAAAAAGTTCAGTGCAATGTAGAGTAACATTGTGGGTACCAAATGAAATAAAAAAATTCTGTAGAATAAAATAAATTATAGTTGTTTGCTTCACAAGGACGTATATGTACTGAAAATGCCATCCTATTGTGAATCCCGCCTGGGGTTGGTTACAGTCATCTCCTATAGCTCAGCAGTACTATGCATGTGTGTAAAAACTTTTGTTGGGACTTCATTTGAGCTGTGGCTTTGCAAGCATAATAAGCTCTGATGACCTCACCCCATAAATTAAAAAGCTATGACCGTTTTAGAAAGTTTCACAAGTTCCCCTAACTAACTATACATCACGAAATTTTCATATCAGTTCTCCGAACACTAAAAAAAAATATTCGTCGTACATATTTTTTTATTAGCATACATATTTAGGAGCCACTCCTTAATTAGAAGCCTAACATAAATTTTTAGGGAAATTTCAAAAATTTAATAATAGTGTCCCCGAGTATCTTAAACGCTTTTATGGCCAGTGTATGTTTTGTATTAGAAAGCTTTCTGTCTATAACTGACGCTATAAATCAAATGTTTCTCAGTTTGTGTGGCACATGTGGCACATGCATGCGGATTTGAATTATTCGCACATTAGTTTGTTCGTTTCCTATGCTACATACATACATACATATATATGTACAAGTAATACAGAGCCACAATAGCCGCCATTGTTTTATCTGACCTGTGGCTAGCAGCTGCTGCAGCAATTAAATTCACTCGACTTCTCTGCAGTTGAAATGCACATTGAAATGGAAGTGTGTATGTATGTGCATCTAGATGTGTATATGTATACTTCCTACATACCCGTACGTACGTTCAACTAATACCCTGTAGAAAAATATATGGTTCTGCATATTTTTATTGCTAATTTAGAAAGCACAATTTAGCTCGCATATTAAGAGTAGTTCAGGCCATTTTGGAGATTGGATCATAAACAAACATTTAGGATAATTAGAAGTTTATGAGAAACGAGGTTTTTTAGCTTGATGCGCGTTTGTAATAGTGAAATTTGAGAGCTCAGATAGTTAAAAACCAAGTAAAGAAGTATAAGTACGGGCGAAACCGAAATTATATACCCGGTGCTCGTATTTGATATCGGTTTTTCTACTTTCTGTAAACTACACGATATCCAAAGGTATTTTTACAAATTTCCAACAGCTCCGATAATATGTTGTAGTAGACTTATAGGAATTATTGTACCAAGTTTGTAGGAAATCGGTGTCATAAGTGGGTGGTGACACACCCCAAATTCCAAAAATCTATAATCTCTCATTTACTGTACAGAGAATTTTATAAATATTAACATAGCGAAAATTTACGTCTTTAGTTATAGTTATCGGAGTTTTCGTATTTCTAACATTTCCCGTTATATGGGAATTTTAGTCCGATTTCAATAATTTTCAATTATACCGATATACATATGGGTAAGCAGAAGTGGGCAATGCCACCCCCATTTCCCAAAAATGTATGATAATATCATTTTATGCTAAGAGATTATCGCAAACATCGTTTTTGAGTGAATTAACTTAAGTATTCAGTGACTTATCACAGTTTACGTATTTCTGTAAACTACCTCTATAGGGGAGGTGGGCGTGGTTGGTCCCCAATTTCAAAAATTACAACGGGTTTCTTAGCAAGACTCTAAGAATATTCGTACCAAGTTTGGTGGCAGATGGTACAGCGGATACTGACATGTAGCGTTTCCTTACAAATGGGCGGTGCAGCTCCTATATTCCGTTTCATATTTCTCTTATTGTGTTCCAAAAATTTAATTTAACATCCCAAATTTCAAAAATTTTTATCCAGTATTGGCAGAAATATCGTAGTTGTTGCATTTTTTCGAAAACGTTAACGTTATTGTTAATGCTAATGTTAATGTTAATGTTAATGTTAATGTTAATGTTAATGTTAATG
>NW_023478358.1:0-2608 GCF_013731165.1 Rhagoletis pomonella | reverse complement strand
CATTATATTTATATTTGAATTTATATTTATATTTTTTCTATTTATCATTAATTTAATTACTCTCAAGATTTGAAGATTGGTATTCTTTTCTCCAATAATTAATTTACTCCTACTACGTATTATAATTCTGAGATCGACTGAATTTTGAGATACTATAATTCAGTGGAGTGATTATACAAGTAGATTTACAAGTTCTATGCAAGTCTTGTGACATTTCCAAATAGTTAAAAGGTGCAAGTTGTTGGTAAACACGGAGGGATTTCTAAGGCGATTCGTGAACCCAATTAGACGAGGCGGAATTCCTTTGTTTGTGTGAATCTGTGTGCGAATGGAAGAAAGAGAATCCGATCAACCTGTAGCCGGTGGATTAGGGTTGTATAGCTTTGACAGAAGGGTTACGAGGAGCGTGACTAGAGCGTTGGAAAATCAAGTGGTAGGATCCTTATTTAATCAAATAGATACGGGAATACCTCGATCTGTCGATTTCGTTCCCACTGATTTTTTTAACAGGTGCACCACTAGAATTTTCAGCACACTGCAAAAAGGTGGGGGTCATCAACCGAGCTTGACAGTAACAGAGGAATTGTCAATCGCCGAGTCAAGTAGTAGCCTAAATTTTTCAAGGAAGATAGAAGAACTTTTCAAAATGTCAGATTCTGAACAAGCAGGTACCAGTGCAGGCGCTAATCGGACAGGAAATGACCCACCAGGTGACTCGGAAGCTGGGCGTGCGAATGCAATCAATAATAGACCCAACTCAACTGCATCCAATGTCGACCCGCTGAGCCAATTGGTGGCAATGATGGCACAAACCAATGACATGATGGCGCAGTGCATGGGTGAAGTCCACACGATGCGAACTAACGTCGCGAACCTCAGCAACCGTGTCACTGAAATGGAGACCTCCGCGCAGGGGTTGGGCAACCGACCTACTTTAGTGTCGACACCAGAAGTTGGAGGTCAGGGTGCTGAGTCAACACGTAGACGAAGCAATGGAGATGACTTCGGTGCCGACACCAGGACGCCCGAGGAAAATACACGAGAGCCACAGAAACGAAAAAAGGTAGACCTCGATAAGTGGCATATAAAATTCGATGGATCCGAAAAAGGGATTACGGTAGAAAGTTTTATCTTCAGGATAGAGAAAATGAGAACCCAACACGATATATCTCACCATCAATTGTTCACTGATTTCCATTGTTTGGTAACAGGCAACGCGGCAAAGTGGTACTGGCAGGTCCTTGAGGATAATGCTGACAATCAAGCATTTGATTACTTTTCACTGAAGACCGAGCCACTCACCCACTTTAAGACCGCAGAGTCTGATTATGAAATAATAAGGGAAATTATGGATCGTAAGCAGCAACCACAAGAAGGATTCGACGAATTTTATGGAGAGATACATAATCTGACGTTCAGGCTCAGAAAGAAGATATCCGAGAAAGAATTAGTGGGGATTATCAGGGGCAATTTAAAACCGTATTTGGCCAACCTAACCTTTGCTGCGAAGATGGAATCATTGGCTGAATTGAAGTCTGAGTGTAGGCGGGCAGAACGACTAATAAAAGAAAATAGGAGCCGGTCGAAGGCGATCAGCGAGTTAGGTTACTCCGAAATACCTCTAGAAGTGGAGAGAGTAGACACAACATCGGTAGAGGCGATCGGCAAAGCGAATAGGAGGAGTATTCCACATCAACCAACTTCGAGTGGGCATAACAGACAGCTTACGGCCCAAGTTAACGCACCGACGACCATGTCCACCAACAACCCTAAATCCACCATAAATAATTTCTGTCCGTCTCCTTTTCATTTAATGTTATGTTTTTCATGTGGTATGCCTGTGGATTACTATGTCAAAAACCCATCTGAGTCTAGTCGTTGTAAGTCCTCGTTCCACAATATGATTTGTTTTGCGTGTGGGAGTGATAGGTCGTTCTGTGTGTACAAGCCATCCCAGGGAAACACTTCACTGGCGGAGATTGCCGGGGACTCCTGCCAGGAGAGGGAGCGCCCGGAAACCAACCGCGAGTTAAAATTCTAGAAAGAAAAAAAAATATTCAATGAAGAAATATTTGCTAAGAAACGGAACAGGAATTATAAAAAAAATACAGAAGATGCGAGAAAAGAAAAGGTTTTATAAGAGAATATACAGTAAAATAATATCTACAATTGTGACAATAAAGGGCGATAATCGGTTTTTCGCAAAAGCAAAGATTGGGGGTAAAGAAGTATTGGCGTTGTTAGACTCGGGGGCAGGAGCAAGCTGTATAGGGAAAGACGCAAACAAATTACTAGAAGGAAAAGAAGCGAACATCCTTAGTATACATGGCCAAAATATAAAAACGGCTAATGGGGGGGAAACTCAGGTGGAGGGTGTGATCACCTTACCTGTTATATGGAATGGGATGACCCGTAATTTAGAATTTTTAATTGTACCAGGATTACAGCAGGAGGTGTATTTAGGGGTAGACTTTTGGCAGGCTTTTGGCATGGATGTCGTAAACAGGGGAGCGGTCCAACTCGACCAACCAACCTGTTCTAGGATGGCAGAACTCGTACCCGCCGATGGTGACCTGTCGTTTGATGCTGTGCAACATACGTTGACTAT
>NW_023478357.1:0-2609 GCF_013731165.1 Rhagoletis pomonella | reverse complement strand
CCTTAGCTATCGCTTCGCCTGGAATTGCTACCAGGTGGAAACATTGTTAATTCAGCTCTTAAGCTGCCATTGAACATATAAATCATCGAAACTCCTACTTGCAATATTTCCAGAACATCCGGTATGGAAAAAGTAGTACAAAAATTTAAACTTATTATTTGAGATCAGTGCACGATGGCACATAAAAAATTGCTTGAGGTCCTTGATCCATGGATTTGCATGGAAACGTCCAACCATTCGGAAATGTATTGATATTGCCCTCAGGAGATTTTACGCAAGCATTGTCTGTAATTTCTTGATTAACACTAGATAAATGCTTACCTGAAATAGTCAACATTGTGGCTAGACGAACATACATATTTATTTATTTATCATCAGTGAATACATATTTTCATACTGACTACTAAGAAACTATCTAACTACTAATTATTATTAAGGTAGCTTAAGAGGATATTATTTAATATCCCTCCAGAAAGTGAGAGGTCAATATCAATAACTCGATTGATTTGATTAAGCTCACTAAGAGCTCGACTGATAGGAGCATTTATGGCATAATTTGATTTAACTCTATACAAATAGAATATGTCGAAGTGACGCAAGGACAGTCCATATCTCCAGTTATGACTTTTATTATGAAGGAACAAGAGAGATATTTTCTTCTATTATCAAGTGATTCTAATCTTAAGAGTAGACATCGCGAGGTATAAGAAGGCAAAGGTTGTGTGAAATTTAAAGATCGCAGTGCAAATTTAATAAAAATCTTTTGAATACCAGATAAAGGCAGCATATTCTAAACGGGACCTAACAAAGGCAATAAACAATTTCTTATGTGTATACGGATCCAAGAAATCAGAGCTGTTTCGACGAACGAATTCTAACATAGAGTAAGAATTTGCCACTATAAAATTTATGTGGCTTGCAAACGTGAGTTTTGAGTCAAAATATACTCCTAAATCTTTAACCGTGTTCACCGTCTTCAGTTGAGAACCCGCAATAGAATAAGTAGTATTTACAGTAACAAGCTTTCTGGAAAAAATGCAATGAGAACATTTATCAATATTAAGAAAAAGTCGATTCTTCACGCACCAGGCGTGAACCCTGTCGAGATCGGACTGTAGTGCGAAAGAATCCTCCCTTCTTGCTACGACAGAATAAACCTTCAGGTCATTCGCGTACAGGAGAAATTTTGCATGTAGGAAGCATAAACTAATATCATTTATAAAAATAATAAATAACAACGGTCCGAGGATACTTCCCTGGGGAACACCTGAACTGGCATGAAAAGATCGGGAGGACGTGTCGTCAAGTACCACCGAACAGTACCTATCACTCAAATATGATTTAATCCAAGATAGAAATTTAGAGTGAACCCCTAAACAGGCTAGCTTGTCCAGCAAAATTGTATGAGAAACTCTGTCAAACGCTTTTGAAAAAATCCGTGTATACCGTATCAATTTGCAACCCAGCCGAAAAGCTTTCCAGACAGTCCTCCGTAAAAATCGCTAGATTGGAAACGGTGGATCTCCCTTTAATAAAACCATGTTGATTCGGAGATATGATATTTCGAACTGAAAAGACCATTTTGTCCTTCATAATGGCTTCAAATAACTTGGCAACCGTTGACAATTTAGCAATAGGTCTATAATTCTTAACGTCATTTTTATTTTCCATTCACTAATAAAAGAACCCGAAGAAAGCGATAAATTGAAAATTAGCATTAGCGGCTTAATAAGAGCCTGGCAATTTTTAAAAAGAATGACAGATAAACCAGCAATATCTGTTTGGGTTGAAAATTTCAGGGATGCAATACCCTTTTGAACATCCACCTCAGATAAGGATAACGAGCCAAACGAAAGAGAGGAATCCGATGCACTTGAAGTATTTAGCTCCAATCCATCATCAGCAACAAAATTGGTACTAAAAAATTCAGCAAACAGATTAGCGGCATCTTCCGCCGAATCCGCATGCTTATTATTATAGACCATCGAGGTTGGTATATTAGATTTACATTTTTTAGATTTAATAAATGACCAAAAAGCTTTCGGGTTAGTTTTAATATTGTTCTCGAAATTTTTTATATATTTTTTTCGAAGGGCTCTATCCATTTTTCTAAACTCAGAAGAACAACTTTTATAACTATAGAGATACAAGGTATTATTTGACGCTTTGAATTTTTTATAATACTTATTGCAGCGATTTTTGAGGTGCTTCAATTCCTTAGTGTACCATGGATGCTTGTATTTTCTGTTGGAAAATATTGGAATATGCTCCATACACAAATTATGCACCGTCGACCTAAACAATTCAAAACTGCGGTTAACATTAACGTTAGTAAAGATGCCATCCCAGTCCAGCTCTAGCAGTAGATTATTAAATTCTTCAAAATTGCATCTGTTAAAATTAAAACTAACACGGTCACTTCCCAGAGAGATATTAGCATATATACACTGCAGCCGAGGGATTTTCGCGACAAGTACTGGACATTGGGAACGGAAAGCTGCCAGCTAACGAGAGATTAAGACGAATTGTATTGCCTGATAATTTTTGTAACTAAGGAACATTAAAAGGAGAAGAACTGATGGAAAGAATGTTTCTTAATTAAGAAAATT
>NW_023478356.1:0-2609 GCF_013731165.1 Rhagoletis pomonella | reverse complement strand
TGATCATCCATTGCCCACGATTGACGAGTTGTTCAGCACTCTTGCAGGTGGCGAAAAGTTCACAAAAATAGACCTATCCAAGGCTTACCTACAGTTAGAGATTCACCCAAACGATAGGCATATACTAACGCTGAGTACACATAAAGGATTGTTCCAGCCAACCAGGCTGATGTTCGGCATCGCTTCTGCTCCCGCAATTTGGCAGCGTTTTATGGAGCAACTGCTTAGTGGCATACCGGGCATCTCAGTTTTCTTAGATGACATCAAGATATCTGCTGAAGACGATGAAACACACAGGCAACGTATCGAGGAAGTATTGAAGCGTCTAGATGAGCACAACATGAGGGTAAACCTAGCAAAATCCGAGTTTATGAGCGATCGGATATCTTATTGCGGCTACGTCATCGACAAACATGGCATACACAAAATGTCGGATAAGGTAAAAGCTATTCAAAATATGAAGACACCAGTTAACAAAGACGAGGTAAGATCATTTGTGGGGCTTGTAAACTACTACGGTAGGTTTATAAAAGGGTTAAGCACGATTCTGTACCCACTTAATAGACTTCTGCAAAATAACGTCAAGTTTGAATTCGATTCCTCATGCGAACGGGCGTTCCAAGAAGTCAAAGCACAAATACAGTCCGACGTGGTCCTCACTCACTATGACCCGAAGCGCCCACTGCTTCTAGCTGTGGATGCCAGCCCCGTTGGAGTAGGCGCTGTGCTGAGCCATCAATTCGAAGATGGTACTGAACGACCTATCCAGTTCGCTTCCCAAACATTGAATAAGACGCAGCAAGGCTATAGTCAAATCGACAAAGAAGCCTACGCTATAATATTTGGTGTTAAACGATTTTATCAATTTGTTTATGGACGTAGATTTACACTAATAACAGATAATAAACCTATTTCGCAAATTTTCTCTCCTGCCAAAGGGTTACCAATGCTGTCCGCAACGAGAATGCAACACTATGCGCTGTTTTTATCTGCAAGAAGTCCAAAGACAATGGCAAGGCAGATGCTATGTCGAGGTTGCCGATCAGGGACACATATCAAAACATAGATGAGGTAGACCTAGTGGAAGAGGAAGCAATTGCTAATTTACCTGTGACACGCGTGGAGTTGAGACAACATACGGAGAAAGATAAAAGCGTAAATGATTTAGTGCAATGTCTAAAACACGGGCGCGAATGTGAACCCCCTCATCGTTTTGGTATACCGCAAGCCGAATTTACACTCCACGATGGTTGTCTTTTACGGAGTATACGAATATACATTCCCAAGCCACTACGAAAAAGGGTGCTAGATGAACTGCATACAGCTCACTTGGGAATGTCGGCGATGAAAGCGTTGGGACGTACTTACTGCTGGTGGCCAGGGATGGACAAGGATATTGACCAGTTGGTTTCAAATTGTACAGATTGCCAGAGCATTAGAGCTGACCCTGCAAAAATTAACCCGGTGCATGTTTGGATGAGACCAACGAAGCCATTCGAAAGGGTGCATGTTGACTATGCTGGACCATTCCTCGGTAAATATTTATTTATTTTAGTAGATGCATATACAAAATGGCCTGAGGCCCATATAATGCCCAACATGACCGCCTCATGCACCGTACAAAAGTGTGAGGAAATTTTCGCGACGTTCGGTATACCCCAAATACTCGTATCCGATCATGGTACGCAGTTCAATTCAGTAGAGTTCCAGACATTTTTGAGAAGCAATGGCATATTCCACAAACAAGGCGCACCCTATCATCCATCCACTAACGGACAAGACGAGCGGTTTGTGCAAACATTGAAAAAATAAATTACGGGCCTCAAATTGCAGTGGGGCTAATATGCAAAGAGAACTGTCCACAATCCTAATGGCTTACCGTCGGGCCGTGCATCCAGCAACTCAACAATCACCGGCAGTCTTGATGTTAGGGCGACAACTACAATCTCGCCTTGACTTATTAAATCGGAAAGAGCCAAGAGATCAAAACGAACGCATACGTCCACAAAAGGAATTTTTAGTGGGCGAAAGGGTGGCAATAAGAGACTACCTGTCAGCTAACAAATGGCGTTTTGGTCGCGTAGCACAGCGACAAGGTGATTTACATTACCAGGTACAATTAGACGACAATCGCACATGGAAACGACACGCAGATCAAATGCGAAAGGTAGGCGAAGACTTAGTCGGCGTCGAGAGCAGCAACGTACGCAGCGACGGCGCTATGGCAGCACGAAAGTCAATAGAGGCGCACGCATCACCACCGCGGCAGTGTGAGACAACACAGGCAGACTCCGATAGTAAGCAGAACGAGATAACAACTACGGCAGAAAGCAGCAACAATGCTAGTAAAACAGCAGTGCTTGGAGAAGTACTACTACGTCGGTCAACGAGAGCTACTAAGCCACCGGAGCGTCTGCAGTACGAGCATACCTAAAAAAAAAAAAATGAGTTAAAGAATTTATTTACCTAATTACAACTAATATATGTACATATGTATATAGCGTTTCAACCTATTTTTCGAATCAAACTTAGTTGAATGTTTTGTTATCAATGCATTATTTCAGCATAAATTTTGAATTGTTCTTATACTTTTAATATAGCATTGGTAC
>NW_023478355.1:0-2609 GCF_013731165.1 Rhagoletis pomonella | reverse complement strand
ATCTTCGATAAATCACTCGGTATGGTTATTGTGCTTGCCACATAAAAGCAAAACGTTGAAAATTATTGAAATCAGACTAAAATTACGGCCGCTTTTCATATAACGGTAAATTTCAGAAATGCTTGAAACTGCGATATTTTGAAATTTAAGGACGCTAATTTACTCAAAATTGATACACCCCGGCTTACCATCTAGCGGTAGCTTTCGGAAAGGTGAAAAAACATTTATTTAATACTTGCGCCGGGTATTTAATGTTCGGCTCCACCCGAACTTAGACTTTCTTACTTGTTTTTAACCGAAATTGGTAATATTTTTCTTTATTTATCAAGTTTGGTAATTTGTAATTTACTTTCCAATTTGCTAACTTTTTCGATTCGGCGTTACATGTAAAATAGGTCAATATTGGTTCTGATTCCACATTAGTAAGTGGACTGTAAGCGTTTCCTTTTATAGAAATACCAGGTAATCCTGAAAGTTTCGCAAGGCGAAAGTTGTTCCAGCGTTCCTTGGCTACTAGAATGGTGTGTTCTTTAACAAACTGCTTGAAAGTGGCTATTGCTAAGTATATCCACCGTGTCTTTTCTTGGAAGGTTTTGGGTGGCCCTACCTTTCCCTGCCAGTTCGTCAGCTTTTCAATTAACATCAATTTTCCGGTGTACTCGGCAACGGTATATATGAAGAATCCCATGTAAATACGTATGTCCTCTGTCTATGTGTAAGTCGAAAGCTTTCCATCAAGCGTTGAATTTTTATTTGTCACTTGTTTACATACAGTGGTCGAAAAAATTATAGCAGTACCATATTTTGACAAGTTTTAACATATTTTTTTTTTTTGTAATTTAATTTTGTTTATTTTTTATAAAAATATTGTTCATTATTTAACAGAACTCAAACAAATTCAGATTTCAAACTTTATTCAATATTTAAAAAAATTCAACAAACTTTCGTAAAAATTTTAGGCTAATGGAGCGCTGATTGCCTGAAAAGCTTGGTATCTTCGGATATACATATGCCCAGACATACCGAGCCCTAACTGGCAAAATAACGTAAGCGAGATTTTTTTTCAAAAAGAAAGGCGTCTAGATGCTCTAGGTATATTTCTGAATCAAAAAGAAAAGAAAAAAAATGTTGCTTACGTTATTTTGGCGGTTAGGGCTCGATATGCATGCTTGTACAGTTCTGCACATAAAATAAGTTTGGTAAGTTTTTGTTGAATTTGGTAACTTTTTCCGGTGATTTTGGTAAAAAATAAAAAAAAAAATTTGGCATCACTGCTTACGCCGCTTATATTAAATTTAACGCCGCTTTTTTAGGTGGAATTTGCGACACAAATTTATTCTATTTAATACTAGCCAATGCCCGCTTACTTCGCGGCGCCTAATAAGAGCTTTTGCGTTGGCCAATGCAAAAGAGCGTCTAAAAACAAAATTAGTCTGTAAAGTCAAAATTTTTGATTTAAGTTGAAACCACTAAGGTGCAGTATCCTCCTCACACATAGGCTCATAATAGTAACGCTGTGATGCCATATGGAATACCAATCCCTTTTGGTGGCATGAGCTTTACTGATGGTCTTATTTCCACCTGTGAGATCTCTGCCAGTCATGCGTAATCTTTTTGTATATCTTGCAACTACAACATTGGTGCGATGCGTATGCCAATAAAAGTTCTTATAGGGAAACTCAAGAGCACAGAAGTGCGTTTTCTTTATAGGAGGGCCAAGAATCCTCGCTGTCCCACAGGATGAAAAATTTTCCGGTACATTGCTAAATGAGTCGTGTGATCTCTTAGGTATCTTTCAAATGAAGCAATTGATATACCTACGGTAATCTTTCCTTGTTAATTCACCACTTTTACAATTCGTGGTAAAATTTATGAACTGATTTCTGGGTAGATGCAAGACCGCATGATCGTGCGTCAGAAAAACTTAACCCCATCCTTCATTTAGACATCTGAAAACTAAATTCGTATAACTTAAACATAGGTCCAAAGCAGACCAACCACACGTGGTTTCTATACATTTCGGCTGCAGCGCCATCCATTGGGTTCATTTTCTGCAAAACCATTGCTTACCATAAAATGAATACGTGTTATGAATTTCAACCTTAACTCCAGCTGTTCTAATCGTGTAAATTTTTATCAAAAGAATTTTCCATCATACAGGTACATAGCTCACATTTAAGATTTGAACGGAATCGGTTAATAAATACGATTTTTATAAATAACTCTACTCCAGCACCACCTAGCGAGTTTTATAGTAGCATGTAATTGGACCATATATGTATGTAAGATAACCTCCGACAATCTGACGGGACTCTATTCAGCTATAATTTTATGAAAATAGGATAGGACAGTTTATAGCGAAACTCGTAAAAGCAAAGCTCCATTCTTTGTGAAAAATTTAAAAAAATTCCTCACAATTTTCACATAAATTTTACCTTACTGAAAATTAAAGACAAAGTTACAATAGTTCAATGGAATTTAGAAATCTAGGAGAAAATGGTTCCCAATCGAATGATACTTGCGCGTTTACGTAAATGTATATCGATCCAGCCTTTCCAATAATTACCACTTTTCGCCATAACTACGGTATTGATAACATATGTAGCTAT
>NW_023478354.1:0-2609 GCF_013731165.1 Rhagoletis pomonella | reverse complement strand
CGAACTTGAAATTTGGTATGCAGACATATCAATGGTAGGTGCTTATATAGAAGGGTATGTGTAAGCGAGTTTGTAAAAGGGGGCGTGGCACATCTCATAGGCGTGGAAGTTTTTATCAGCTATAACTTCGGAACTATAAGTCACACGAACTCGAAATTTGGTATGCAGACATTTTGATGGTAGGTGCTTATAGGAGGGTATGTGTAAACGAGTTTGAAAAAGGGGGCGTGGCTCCCCGCATAGGCGTTGATTTTTTTTATCAGCTATAACTTAGGAACCATAATAGGGCATTCGCACGAGGCGATTTTACAGGCAACTTTTAGTTGAAAGCAAAAATCGCCTCGTCCGAACGGCCTTTCAACTAATCGCTCTCAACAAAGTTGGTCGCCAGCCAACTTTGAGCTCGTTCAACTTTTTTCCTTGCAACCCTGTGTTTGTTTACATTCTGTATCAGTGTTGGAAAATAAAATTGTTCCTTCAGTACGAAATCTATACAAAAAATGTACTTTTCGGCTATAAATTGTACATACTTTTTAATTCGCTCATATATTTTCTTAGTATATTCCCTTCAAGACCAATGATTTTATGGTATTCATGAGAAAGTTTTATTGTTTATGTACATACGTTTACGTATTTTACACTTTTACAAATTGATTCCACGCGCACATGTACTGCATTTAACGCAAATATGTATGTACACATTTTCAGGTATACATCTTAACAAAAAGCATATTTAAGTTGTTATTTATGGATAAAAGAGACATTTTCCTTTGGATTCAGTACTAAAATTTTACATTTTAATAGCACTTCAAGTGCTTATCAAAACTTTGCGACAAGATTTGACCATTTATCTTATTATTATTCAATTTTAATTATTTTTTTTAAATACTGTTTATATTTTAAGAAAAGCCGTACAAATCCAAGGTTCAAACTTTGTGCAACATTAAAAAAAACCAACAACACTTTCGTAAAAATTTCGAACTTTTTAATTCGATTTCCTAGATTTATTTTGAGTGTGCGGTTTTTTAGCCCATTAAATTTTAATATAACTAAGTTTTTTAAGATTTCTTTGATGAAGGTGTTGCTAATTTTCTGACAGCTGACATCGTCGACAAAAAAAATTGCCAAGTTCAACGGTATGTCCCAGCTACTTTAAACTTGCACTTTATTATACTAAAATTGAATGGGCTAAAAACTAAAGAATATTAATAAAGCTCGAAATTTTTACGAAAGTATGTTGTCTTTTGGCTGTTTCGCAAAGATTTAATCTTGGGCTTATACAGTTTTTCTTAAAGAATACATTATATTTTATAAACAGATAATTAAAATTAAAGAATAATAAAATAAATAGTAAAATCTTGTCAATATGTGAGTGCCGTAAAGGTATTATATTTAAGAAAATCTCTTCTTAAAACTAACGAAGGCTTTGCTTCTATATGAAGTGACTTTGACATTTTGTTTTAATAAAACTTAGCATCGAAAAGTTTCTTTAAAAATTTGCCTAGGCTATATTATACTGGTTCGTTCAAGCCATTTTCAAAACAAAACAACAAAAGAGAATACAAAAAATTTGTTGCTGTGAATTTTCAGAGCTATATATATTTAGTATTGATTACAAAATTGTACTAAAAAGTACTGCGTAGTAGGAAAGTATATTGTAAATGAAATTGGCCCGTAGTCATAGTCAAAATAAAGTCGACTTTAAAGTTAGTTGCAGCTTTTTGACATAATTTTCAACGGGATATCTGTCAAAAAAGCTGCAACTAACTTTAAAGTCGACTTTATTTTGACTATGACTACGGGCCATTGTATCAAACAAGTACAATTGTACCAAAAATGCCAACACTGTTCTGTATACATACTTTTTCTTCTTTTCTACTTTTTACTCTTATTTTATCTTTCAGCTTCGCTAAAAGCACTTCTACCAACGCTTGGCTTACCAAATTTACGCCAATTGATAAAATTTTGCGATTTAAATTCATTTTAAATAATGTAAATAACTATTCGTGTTGAATTGAAAATCGCCTCGTCTGAATAGGGATAGCAACTTTTTCACTTTCAACTTCTCATTCAACTCCGCATTCAACTTTTGTTGCCTGTAAAATCGCCTCGTGCGAATGCCCTATAAGTCACACGAACTTGAAATTTGGTACGCAGACGTATCAACGGTAGGTGCTTATATGAGGGTATATATAAATGAGTTTGTGAAAGGGGGCGTGGCCCATCCCATAGGCGTGGAATTTTTTATCAGCCATAACTTCGGAACCATAAGTCACACGAACTCGAAATTTGGTATGCAGACATTTCAATGCTAGGTGCTTATAGGAGGGTATATATAAACGCGTTTGTAAAAGGAATCTTGGCACATCCCATAGGCGTGGAATTTTTTATCAGCTATAACTCCGGAACCATAAGTCACACCAACTTGAAATTTGGTATACAGACATATCAATCGTAGGTGCTTATAGAAGGGTACGCAAAAGCGAGTTTGTAAAAGGAGGCGTGGCCCATCCCATAAGCGTGAAATTTTTTATCAGCTATAAATTCGCACCCACAAAGTCACACGAACTTGAAATTTGGTATGCAGACATATCAATGGTAGGTGCTTA
>NW_023478353.1:0-2610 GCF_013731165.1 Rhagoletis pomonella | reverse complement strand
ATATATAGCTTGAACAAAAATTGCAAAAATGCATACAAACACACACATACATGTGAATAGTACTATGTAGCACAACCACTTTGATATGCATTGAACTGAAATTAATCACGCCAACAGACAAAAGTTTACTACAAACAAAAGATTACTGGAACATTTATGTAGCCTGTCACTGAAAAGATGAAAAATTCGTTGGGTCACGTTGAGCCGTATGGTCATAAATTAAAATTCGAATACATGCAACGATATTACCGTCTATTTATTTACAACCAGCGAAAATTGCAATGCAGAAGACAAAGGCGACATATGTATGTACAGTGGCGGTCAAAAGTGGATGAATGGTGCTTCGTATTTAATATTTACATTATTTTTTCGAGCTATAATTTTTTTTTTTTTTTTTTTATAAAAATATCGTTCACGCTTTAACAAAAACCATACAAATCACACTTGCAAACTTTATACAGAATTTAGAAAAAATTAAAAAATTTGCATCTAAATTTCGAGCTTTCCCAGAATTTTCTTAAATTTTTTGGGTATACTGGTAATACGTTTATAAAATTTTAGTAAAATTATTGCAAGTTTTGAGCGGCTAAAAAAACCGCATTGATTTTTAATATTTTTAGTTGACGGCGTTAAAAACATGAATTTTTTGTAGAAGAATATGGGAAAAATTTTTAAAAATTCAACGCCAGTTTTCTTAAATTTCGCTTTCTATATGAAAAAAAATACGAAAAGCCTTTAGCAAAAAAATAAAAAATTTAAAAACCAGTACGATTTTTTAGCCGCTCAAAATTTGCACTAATTTTACTAAATTTGTATAATCCTGTTAACTGCATACCCAAAAAATTAAAAAAAAATCTGGTTAAAAAGCTCGAAATTTCTATAAAAATTTGCGGATTTTTTTTAAATTCCGTGAACCATATTTTTCTAAAAAAATATCTAAAAATGTTAGCTAGAAGAATATTGCAAATAATATTAAATACGAAACACCATTCATTCATTTTTGACCGCCACTGTATGTATGCACACATATTGAAAGCAGAATATCCTACTATCGTATTGCTGTGTGCAGCATAGAGGCTGTTGTATTTACGATGCGCTTACAATTGACGTTGAAAAATGTGTCGCAGATGTTGTGAAATACGCGTGTCACTAGAAGTTTCAGTTACAGTGACAATTACAGTGACCCAACAATAGAGCCGATAATACTGGTACAGTTTCTACTTTTATGATTGTGTGTGTGTGAATGTGTATTTCAAAGTATTTATGTATGGATTCAAATGCCTAGCAATGGTCATAATTAAAAATGGCTGAAAGAGTATATAAAGTTACTTTGGCCATTTTGAATTTATACTCAATGTATATGCGAAATCTTAATTAGACGCTTCAGTGGGGTTTCCTTTTAATTTTTTTTTTTTAATATTCGACGTGGTCCACGGTTTTGCAAGCCTTAGTAATTAAATATCTTCTAGTGGCGAGAAAAATGCAGTGCCAGAGGTTGTTCAAAGTTGGACGCGGTTCATTCCACATCGGTTTTCGCTGGCACATCAGTCTTTTCATTCACATTTACTTCTTTACAGGCCAACCAATCTGGCAATCGAGATCAAAATATGCGAAAGAATAAAAATCTGCTGTTTTTATGGACGCGGACTTGGAGTCAAAAGTATCAGAACAACCTGAAAGTGAATAATTTTCAGTAAATCCAGCATTTCTCTTTTACACAACGTGTAGCGGCTTAGGGCAGCAGTGTACATCGAGCTACCATTGTGAAGGCAATATGAACGAAATTTAAATAAATTTATGGCAATATATATTGGGAGGCTTATAATGCCCAGTTTAGCTCCGTTGTCTATTTTACGAAGTATAACTGCCAAGGGTTAAATGTGATCTTCATTAAAATCTTTTTAGAATCACTGTTTGAAATAAATATCTCAGTAATTTGTATTTACATATGAATAGGACCCTGACATTTTTCAAGACTTACTTTCAGAATTCTTGCGACTTTTTATAAAATCATAAAACAACGCACATTTAAATTTATTCATACGACATTAAAGTTATGCCGTTACATGTAAATATTGTACGTATATAACAAAAAAAAACGTAACTGCTTCAGCTCAACAAAAACAAATGCAGTTAACAGAGAGCAGTTATGTAAGTGTGTGCAAGTCAAGGTCGTGAATGAGGCACGCCGAAAGAGGTTTGTGTATGTAAACTGCAGAGCATTAGCAATAGTCATCATATAAATACAAGCATACATATGTACATACGCCATTCACAATGTTTACACAACAACTCCTCCACCGCATGCCCGTCGTGCACTGCTGCTCTTGAAGTGCTATCGTTGTGGCTTGAGTGTCTACAAAAGTGGCACAAGTTGCATTTATGACTGCGTTATGTCACATTAACATTTAAGGAAATAGATAATGTGCACGAACACGTACACAAAAGCAATGCACATACATACATATGTATATTTACTAGATATGAATATTTATACCCTCACACATTTATATCAGTATAAACTAGACAAATGCTTGCCGTAAGCAGCAGATGAGCACCGAGATATTCACTGGCAGCTATTGTTGGCCATATACAAAGCGCATTAGGGTG
>NW_023478352.1:0-2610 GCF_013731165.1 Rhagoletis pomonella | reverse complement strand
AAACGGATTTGACACACAGATAGCTTATGACCTAGGTTAGAAAGTAGCCTACTTTTTTTAAGAGTTGCCACCTGTTAGAAATGTTTAATTTAATTAATACGCGAATGAGTGAACTGATTTGCATGGAAGTTTTCACATAGCTTATGAGCAGGGAACGGATTTTTAGGACCTAAAAACCTATAAAAAAGGCAAAATAAAATAACGAAATAGGCTGGAAAAGGCAAAATAAAATAGCGAAAAAGGCAGGAAAAAGCACTAGGTGTTGCAAAAAAGGCAAAAAAAGGCAAAACAAAATAGCGAAAAAGGCAGGAAAAGGCACTAGGTATTACAAAAAAAGCAAAATAAGGCACCAAAAAGACAGAAAATACGAAGAACAATCAAAAAATACATTTATTTTAGAAATGTTTATATTACATGTAAAAAGAGAAAAACTATGAACTAGTTTCATTATATGAAAAATTTGTACTTTAAATCTTTGACTATTTCACCCTTTTGAGTTTCTAACTCATAAAACTTTAATCTGTATAGTTGTAGTAACATTGAACCACAAGATGCATTTTGAAGTTTTCTGGCAGCATTTTCATTCGATTTTCGTGAAGAAAAGCCTTGAATATACTAAATGTGTGCTGTATGGAACGTTTGAAACGTTCATATTATCAGGAATAAGGGCCTTTTCCTCGCCCTTTATAATTTTATCCACACCCCTTATTGTCTCCAAGCCTTCGTTAGCTGAGAAAACGGCTTTGAATTTTTCCAACACCAATTTAAGCCGCATGGGCAATGTGTATATTTTTTAATCTTAAAAAAATTGTAAATGCTATAATTAGTTTTTTAAAGGTTGAAAAGGCAAAAAAGGCAAATATCTTAAAAAAGGCAAAAAAAGGCAAATATCTTAAAAAAGGCAAAAAAAGGCAACATCAAATGTGTATATATGGAATCCGGGAAAGCTAAATCGTGGACATTCTTAATCGAATATACTCTATCTCTTTAGCAGAAAAAAAGGCAATTTCCATAAAATCCGTTCCCTGCTTATGAGCTAGGTTGAAAAATAGGCTACTTTTTTACCACCTGCTAAAAAAGTTTAATTAAATTAATACGCGGAAAAGTCTGAACGGATTTGCATCAAATTTTGCAAGCAGATAGGCTTATGACCTACAGTGGAAAATAGGCTAATTTTTTGGAAGAGTTGCCATCTGTTAAAAAGGTTTTAACTAAATTAATACGCGGAAACGACTGAACAGATTTGCATGACATTTCGCACAGAGATAGCTTATGACCAATGTTGGAAAACAGGCTACTATTTGAAGAGTTATCACGTTAGGAAAGTTCAATTAAATTATTACGTGGAAAAGACTGAACTGATTTGTATGAAAGTTTGCACACAGATAGCTTATGACCTAGACTGGAAAATAGGCTACTTTTTTAAGAATTGCCACCTGTTTGAAAACGAAATTATGCTCAAGGATGGTTTATGACCTGGATTGAAAAATAGGCTACTTCCTTAACCGGCTTTCCGATCAGAACAAAATTTAGTACACTTACTACGGATTTCGGAAGGATATCTCTGGAAGTATTTGTGGGAGAGAACTGAAACTTGGTATAGTGATATGTATGTGAAATTAATGTTGGCATTAATCGATTGATGTTTTATTTAGTTAGTTAATTCGAATAAATTCAATCTGATTACAGTTAAACATGATTAATTTTAATCCGACTAAACAGTTAATCGTAACCGCGAATAAAAAATTAATTTTTAATCATTTACTCTTAATTTGATCAAGTAGGTTTGGTGATTAATTAAGTTATGCTGGAATTTCCCTGTGCACACAAAGCAAGTTAATCCGGTATGGCTAAGTCGAGTTTCCTCATCAATCTAAGCAATTTGGTGTGCATTTTCATTAAGATATATACCAACCAACGTTTTCAAACTAGGTTTGTAAAAGTTCCCAGTTTATGTATTACTAATAACAATAATTATTATTTTTTTATATTACGTGCTTTTTATAAGCGTAAACACACAAAATAATTACTATAACTGGTGTTTGGTTTCAAACTCGGACAAACTAGACAAATTAGTCAGATTTTATTTTTAATTGGATTAACGATTAATGTGTTAAATTAATTAAACGTAATCGCAGCCAGAGATTAACGATTGAAAAAATGTTATCATTAATCGTACAGTTGATTACGACTACTTAATTTTAATCGTCAAACGCGATTAACATTTTAATCGTTAATTTTTAATCGTTAATCAGATTAACAGTTTGCCAACACTGTGTGAAATCATGTTCATATTCACGGAGAAAAGTGGACGTTTTTGGTAAAGAGGCGTAGCACCTCCCATACTGACTGAAAGTTTCATATTGCATATCTCTTCAAATGTTTGGGGTAAAGCACTCAAGCTTGGTATGGAAATACATATGTATGTATGTACATATGTGAAACTAATACCATACTCATGGAGAAAAATTAGAGTTATTGGAAGAGGTGCAGTGGCAACTCCCATGCAAATTGATTTTTCTATGCTGCATATCTCTGGAGGTATTTATTGCAGAGGACTGGGACTTGGCACTCATAGAGAAGGATTTGCGTTATTCGAAAAGGGGACAT
>NW_023478351.1:0-2611 GCF_013731165.1 Rhagoletis pomonella | reverse complement strand
TTTCTGGAACACAACATTGCAAGTTGATAAAAGCGTTGTAATAATAACAAAAACGATACCTAACGAAAACATAAAAATATCCCAAGAAAGCTGTTTAAAAAATCCTTAATGAAAACTTAAAATTGTTATCACCATTCCCTAACATTATAAAATAGTTAAGTTTTAATCATAAATATTTTCACTTGGAGTCGACATCATCGGTAACAAAAACCTCGAAGTATCTCCTGCCTTTTCCAAGTTGGATAACGAAGCAAACCGATTGGGTTTGGTGATCAACGAGGACAAGACGAAGTATCTCCTGCCATCAAATAAAGAGTCAGATCATTCGCGCCTTTTCACGCACGTCACTGCTGCCAGTTGTAATTTCGAGAAAGTAGACAATTTTGTTTAGTTATACCATGTCCCCACCAAAAAGTTAACCATCTCAAATCGAACTTAACCACATCACTAACTATTGCTGTCCACACTGCGGTTTGAGGTTTATAGAGCAGTACAAATGTAGAGAACAGTGTTCGGACCGCCAAGCTCGATTCAGGCCTAAAAATCTGAGCAAAAACAAATTTTCCGTACTAGATAGAATTTTTTATTTTCGTTTCTGACATTAATTGTTTGACTTAAATATTTTATATTCATGAAAAAATAAGAACGCGAGGCAATGTAAGGATAATATGTTACATATTTAGGTAATATTTAACATTTTCTATAAAGTAGAACGTTTCTAACACTTAATTTTTTAAAGAGCAATAGGATCTAAACCTTTTCTACTTTATATAAATTTTATTCTACATATATTTTTTAACAACTTTAGTATAGTTCTGCATCCTCCAATTTCTACAGCCATACATAAAAAAATAACGAAGTTACTTTATTGACGCATTGCTATGAAAGAGTTACTTTTAACAGTGAGATTTGGCTAACTTTCAATTTTTTACCGAAACCGGTGGTGAACACTCAAAAAACGGCCCCAGGAGTTGCATAACATGAATGAAAAAAAAACGGAATAGATTTGAAGTCAAGCGGATAGATTTCAAATGTTTTCAAAAACCGGAAATCTAATCTGATCTTAGTAAAGTCCAAACACTAGTAAGGAACGAATTTTTTACATTTTAACGCTAATGGCCCACAGATGGCTGGAAAACACAGGGTTGTATCAGACTTTCGACGTGGTTTCGAGTTGGTTAGCTTTTAACCATCTCAGTGAAATGGTTAGTGCTGTAATTTTTATATGGCGAAACTACGCTAAATCAAGTGGGTTATCGGGATAACCAACTCAACAGCCATAACTACGTGGTTAGCTACGGTGGGGACATGGTATTAGGAACCAGCATTACACCGATAATAATGTCGGCTTCGAAATCCAATGCCGAATTACTGTAGCGAACAAGTGCCTCTTTGGACTGAGTCGACAATTCGGGAGTAACGTTCTCTCTCGACGTACAAAAACCACACTCTATAAGTCACTTTTTATTCCCAAGCTGGTATATGGCGCAGAAGAATGGACAATAACAACATACGTTGAGGCGGCTCTTGGAGTATTCGAAAGAAAGATCTTACGGAAGATTTACAGACCCCTACGCATTGGCGACGATGAGTACCGCAGACGATGGAACGATGAGCAGTATAAACTTTACAGCGGCTCCGCTGGCTTCGCCGTATCGTTCGCATGGGAACCGCGTTCCAGGTCTAAAAGTATTCGACTCGCAATCCGCTGGTGGTAGCAGAGGAAGCGGGAGGTGCCCTCTGCAATGGAAAGACCAAGTGGAGAAGGACTTGGCTTCACGCATTTCCAATTGCCGTCAGTTGGCATAGAGAGAAACGACTGGCGTGCTTATTCGATCTCGGCTAAAATCATTTATGCGGTTACAGCGCCAAGTAAGAAGAAGCAAATGATAATTGACCTTCTTCTAGGATGCGACAGGAGGAAATACGAGAACACTTCTTATAAGATTGTGGCAACGGTTCGATGAAAAAATTACATAGCCGTATCTCTCATCTAGACATCTGCGACATTGTTACCAGGTGGAAACACTTCTCATTTTGCTCTTATGCTGCCATTGAACGTACAGATCATCGAAACTCACACGTGCAATATTTCCAGAACATCCGGTATGGGATGAGTGCACGATGGCGCATAAAAAATCTCTTGCGGTTCTTGATCGATTGGTGGGAGATTTGCGTAGAAATGTTCAACCATTTGGGAATGCATTGATATTGCTCGCAGGAGATTTTACGTAAACATTGCCTGTAATTTCTCGATTGACACTAGCGGAAGAG
The DNA here is from genome assembly GCF_013731165.1 of Rhagoletis pomonella. Lineage (NCBI taxonomy): Eukaryota > Metazoa > Arthropoda > Insecta > Diptera > Tephritidae > Rhagoletis > Rhagoletis pomonella. The sequence goes on along the minus strand of NW_023478351.1, from coordinate 337 downwards.
ATAAATGCTTGCCTGAAATATTCAACATTGTGGCAAGACGAACATACATACATTGCAGTTGACTACGAATATGCGTGTCCAACTACAGAGCGATTAATCAGGCTAGGTATTCCCGCGACAATTACTGAACATAGGGAACGGAGAGCTGCCAGTCATTGAGAGATTAGGACGAATTTTATGGCCTGATAATTTTTGTAACTTAGAAACATCGAAAGGAGAACTGAGCGAAAGAATGTTTCCGGATATTCAAATTAATTATAGGAATCACGATTGGCTCAGTGAACGAGCTATTCTTGCCGCGAAGAATAAGGATGTCTATCAACTCAATAATGTTTTT
>NW_023478350.1:0-2611 GCF_013731165.1 Rhagoletis pomonella | reverse complement strand
ACTGCTGTGTTGGAGAGACTTCGCTTTAGTACTTTTTTGTGAACCGACTTTTCGGCTTTCGACTAAACTCGGCTAAGTCTTCGAAAAACGTTCACAAATTTTTACATCAGGTGCATTGTTTGAATCTAGTTTCAATTCAAAAACAGCACGCAAAATAATTTTAAAAGGCTACACGGTGCGTCTGAACCAATATTAAATTAAAGGTTGCTGAACATTGGAAAGTCTTGCAAATTTTAAAACTATGTTGTTTCTAGCTTCTAAAAATTCAAATATAAAAATCATTCATAGAGGGCTTTTCGAGAAAAGTGACTTTGAAAATTTGTATTCTATTTTTTTTTTTAGTCTGATGCACATACAATCTTGCAGAGGTGGTAAAAGAACTTTACCATTGGCCACCGTAATTTTTTTTTATATAAATACATTAGGGATGTCAGTGGCAAAAATACATCGATTTCTTTCCTCGCGTCGATGCATCGGAGGGCTTACATCGATGCATCGGAGGGCTTACATCGATGCATCCGTACGCATAGAGCTTTCACCCACTATGAAAATAAAACAAAACGAATTTCAAACAATTTAACAAACTTTTATTTTAATTATAAGCAAGGAATGAAACCGATTCAAAATAACGTTCCGGTTTGGGTTTCGGTTTTGCCAAGTGTTTCGGTTTCGGTTTTGGTTTCGTTCTTCAAAATTTATTTCGGTTTTGGTTTCGGTTTCGTTCCGGTTTCGGTTTTTCACAGAAATTTTGTTGATATTATTTAAATCACAATGTCTTAAAGGTTGAGGAAAGAAAATTGAAAATTACAGTTCACTGATAATATCAACACTAGGTTCTTTCCCTAACAATCCGGACCGGATTTGGTAATTAGAGAATAAGAGAAACATTTTCTTTCAAAAATGGAACAAAGTCCAGAAGTACGGGAACGCAAAAACCACATTTCGTGCCCACAAGTCGAGGAACAGCTGATTCACGTTTTTCTTGTTTTTGTCACTTATACCATGTTCTGACCGACATCGGAAACATGTTTTCGTTGCTAAAACTGGTTTTCGACCTAAAACTTGTGTTTTCGTCCATGTAAAATCTGTCAAACGAAAACCAGTTTTCGCTGAAAACTACACAGATACACAGCAACAACGTCATCACCAGATTCACTTAAATGTTTCCTTTTTGCTGTAAAACTAAAGGTGTATGAAAACTAAAATATAATTGTTATTTTCGTTATATATTTACTACATAATTGTGAAACCCCTTCATTTCTGTGTCCTTTACAACTATACACGTGAAAATGAAAATGAAAATGAAAATGACTTCTTCCAAATAACCGATGCCAGATCCGAGATTTAATTTATTAGGCACCATTTTAGTAGCTTTTTGCGAAAAGTTACTTTGACATACTTATTTACTACTTAACAAGAATTGTAGCAAAATATTGCTGATTTTGGTTAAATAAATCATTTATTTCAAAGAAATTTTGATTTATTATTTTTGTAAAGTTCTGGAAACCGATTGAAACCTTTGATTGAAATGGTTTCGGTATCGTTCCTTTTCAGGTTAAGATAACGGTTACGGTTTCGGTTTCGGTTTTGAAAAACGAAACGGTTTTAAACGGTTACGGTTTCGGTTTGGGTTTCGGTTTCATTCCTTGATTATAAGTATGCATATTATGGTGACTCAAACAAGTGTTCACGTGTTGATTTTTATACCCGAGCGCACTTGTGCAGAATATTATAACTTTGTTCACATAACGGTTGTTTGTAACAGCCAAAACGAATCGAGATAGATATAGACAAATGTATACATAAATCCTCAGAATGAAAAGAGAAGTCGATTAAGCCATGTCTGTCTGCCCGTCCTTCCGTCCGTCTGTGCACACGATAACTCGATTAAAAATTGAGATATCTTAACGAAACTTGTACGTGCACTTCATTTGGGCGTAGGACGGATGGTATTGAAAATGGGCAAAATCGGACAATAACCACGCCTACCTCCCTTATAACGGTAATTTTCAGAAATACGAAAACTGCGATATTTTAGTAACTACTGAAGATTATTCACTCAAAATTGATATTTACAGTAATTTTTAGACGAAAAATAAGAATATTATAAATTTTTGGAAAATGGGCGTAGCCACGCCTACTTATGGTTACATGTGTATAACTTGGTGACCGCTGAACCAATTTCTCAAAAACTTAGCAAAGTTGTTAGTCTTGCTACAGCATACCAAATGGCCGACAATTTTTATAATCGGACATTAACTACGCCCACATCCCATATAACGGTAATTTGGAGAAATACGAAATTTTCGATAAATCAGTAAATATTAAAGCCAATTTATTCAAAATTGATGCTTGCAACAATTCTTTTCCATGAAATACGTTTATGATAAAATTTTTGAAAATGGGCGTGGCACCGCCCACATAGAGGTTGTTGCATAATTTGCCATTTGGCTTGTTTTGTGCATTAAAACTGTTTTTGATTATGCATCAAGAAAATTAATTGTTCTTATTATTTTTAACCAATTTTTAAACCGCTTTCCAAGTCCCTATTTTTTTAATAAGGCTCATCTAAGTAATCACAGCGCATACATACATACTACAGACATACATA
>NW_023478349.1:0-2611 GCF_013731165.1 Rhagoletis pomonella | reverse complement strand
TGTTATGCTGCCCTGTTTTTACTGAAATGCACTGCAAATAAAAATGGATGCGTTGGGTGCCAATTGGGTGTCTCCTTTGCAAAGTTACGCCAGTTGCTCACAACAAGTGTAGGCAGGTCCTTTTGCACTTTCCATTGTACTTATGTGTGCTCTAGCTTTCGTTGTCCGTTCATGGGTGCCCAGTCGAAGGTTCTTTTCACTCGTTCCAAATGTCCAAGCATTGTATCCTAGGACGCTTCACCTCTGGTGTGAGTAAGCTTTGGTCAACCGCGAGGTCGCGACGACAGAGTCAAAATCTCTTTCGGCGACCGCGCCTCGTCGGATGCGGGGCGATGAGCTAGCCGACAATTTACGCTGCATCCTCCGGCGGAAAAAACCAAACGCAGAGGGACCAGAAGGCTGCACAAACTGCAAACAGCAAATGCGCCTCTTGCCTTCACTTGCGGTGAAGTTCAGGTAACCATCGGGAAGGCGAAAGCATCCACAGCCATGGTACCCGACGAAATATGCAGAGGCCGCCTGCGAGAGTAGACCAATTAGCCAAGGTCCTCAACCAGTCAATGGCCACTCTCGTCATTCCACGCATCTGGAGGATGGAGAGTGGTCCCACTGCTCAAGTCGGGGCAACCAGACAACAAAGGAGAGTCTTATCGCCCAATAACCCTCCTTTCCCCAGTAGCCAAGAAACCAGAGGCGTTGCTACTCCCGTATTATACGACCCCATAGAAGCATCAGAATAGTTTCTGTAAAGTGCAGAGCACAACAACAGCACTTAACGCCATAAACACCCAGATAACTCGTCGCCTAAACTGCAAGTGCCCCTGTGAGAGAACTCAGGCTACTAGGAGACGTAGAGACCTCCCACAGATACTCAAACGGTGGTCGGAGAACTGTCTGAGTGGTCGACCCTCGTCATTACTGATTTAGAGGCAAACCCAGGAATATAAAACAAGGGGATCCACTGTTAAACTTTTACATTTCTAAGCTCCCTCAACCATCAGAGGGAGTCTCGATTGCCTCTTACGATTGCTAGATAATAGCGTCTGGGAAAGAAATTGATGAGTTGTGCTCAAAAGTGAACGGTTACCTCTCAGAGTTTTCTCGCTTCATCACTGCAAGGAGCTTAACCCTCTCCCCTACAAAATCCTCAGCTACCCTGTTCACCAACTGGACGAAGGAGGTCAGACTGCAGTTGGGTGTTCACGTCGATGACGTACCAATTTCGACGGTGAATAATCCGAAAATCCTCGGAGTAACTCTCGATAGTCTGCTCTCCTTCTCGGCGCACACAACCGTAATTGTCCTCAAGTAGCTAGCCGGCAGCACCTGGGACAAAGACAAAGAAACGTTGCTGGCAACATGTAAGGCAAGTGGCCGGTCGGTTCTAAACTACGTAGCACCAGTGTGGTCGCCGGGGACCAGTAGGACGCAGTGGAAAAAGCTACAGACGACTTAAAATACAGCACTTCGTACAACGACCGGATGTCTTCTGATGTCGTCACAACATCACCTGCACGACGAGGCGCAAATGCTCCCCATAAAGGAGCACAAAACAATGCTCTGCAAGCATTTCCTAGCAGGGAGCTACAGACGTGGACACCCGAAAAGGCACTTGCTTGCAAAGGAGCCCACGCGAAGGCACGTCAGAAAGCATCTACGCGAACTGAAGGAGACGGAGCTTCGTCTCACTCGCGAGACTCGGAACACAATAGCTCAACTTCGCTCTGGCTACAGCAGCAGGTTGAACTCGTACCTGAGCAGACTAAATGCGGGTGTGCTCACTGAGTTTCCGGCACGCGGAGACACCCCACCACTCGACATATCTCTTTGCATGCCCCCCAAACCCCACTCAACTGACGCCTCTGTTCCTATGGACAGACTCTATGGAAACTGCACGCTTCTTGGGTCTCCCGTTAGTTGAGCATGACGACAATGACTGACAGACTAGCCGATATGGGCGGGGTTGTTGTAGCTGCTACAACAATAACACGGACGCTTCACTGCGTTCATGCCAATATAAATCTCGCAAAGTTCGTAATTCCATATCCTTCACACCTTTCGCTCACGTGAATAGGCCAAGATCTTCCGTAAAAAGGTTCTTCCGGAAGCCCCCAAAGCCTTCTCATTTTTGTTTGTCATTACGCATATATTGGTTCTTTAAGAGAGAGCCTTGTTGCGGCAGCTTTGATCCGCATCAACTCGTCAGCTCCAAATTATCTCGAAAATTAACTGCAGTTGATCCGGATTAGCCCCCATCACGTCAGTTTTGATGTCATTTGAAGATAAAGTGAGGAAAAATGCATTAAATAAACCTGAGTTTCATATATGTGAGGTCTTAGACTCGCTGAACCCAAATCCGAGGTCCGTGCACCTCCAAAATGTCAGGTTCGAGATTATTTGGGGGTCAAATAGGACAACGAATTTATTCAATAACTAGTAATTTTTAGCAAAAAAAAAACCGACTTCAACTCCCATATAAAAAAAAAAAATATATATATATATCTCATGATCCACTAATCGGATCTCAACCAGATTAGTATGGGACCACCTCTGAGACACTACCTTTCCGCAAAAAGAATTATCGAAATCGGTTGACGTGGTCCAAAGTTAT
>NW_023478348.1:0-2612 GCF_013731165.1 Rhagoletis pomonella | reverse complement strand
ATGTGATTTTATAAAAGTAAGCCATAAATTAAAAAAAACGTCTACGATAACAAGTAACATCCGAACTGTATCTTTTTTTATTACCTGAAAATTTGGATAAATAAGAGCCTAATACCATTAAAAAAATAAAATTGCAGTATGGTAGATTTGCAAATTCTATATTTAAACATTTAATATTGCAAGTTTTGAAACAGTAACTTTTACATAGCTAGCTTTTTTTTAGCTTTTCGCGTTCTCTCCTCTAGGAAGATTGGTTTGCTTCTTTTTTGCGACCTCTTCCACTAGGCACCGAAACTACCACGTTTTATTGCAGTTTTCTAAGTTCAAACGAAGAGGAGACTTTTGAAATTGTATAAATAAGTATTATAGCGACTTTTGCAAGAGTAGTTAACATTTCATGCTATTTTTTCAGAATAAAGAAAAATGTTTCACCCTGCTGTTAGTGGACATGAAACCCACCTAAAACTAAAAATCGAAAAAAATTTACATAGCGTACTTTGCAAGTGGACTACTCAATTGTTGAATATGCTATCTTATTTGTCCCTTCTTTTCATACAATTAAGGAGCGGCTGAATGGTTTAACGATGTTAGCGGTACATAATGTTGTGCCGATTACAACACAAGAAGTAATTAAAAGAATGTGTGTTAAGCAACGAAGATTAAAAATCGCTTTATAAGTAATAAGATTTTGTAGACTTGTACATAAATAAATGTAAATAGATACGCGTAAATATATAAATATGCAGATATATATTCAATGTGTAAAAACTGAAGTGTATACTAACGAAACTTCTACAAAACAAAACTGGTCTACACACTAATTCATTAAAATGCTGTAGTAATTTAATTTTTTAAATTTAAATAAAGCATGAGTTACCCATGGAATAACCGAATAGACAAAAAATATATAACGGTAAATATTGCACATACATACATATATGAAAGAGTCCCCACAGGCGACGCCTCTAGCCATTGTGTTAAGTTATCGATGCAAATTTTTTTTAACCACTTTTTTTGAAAACATAAGTTATTCCCATATTTGTATAGTTCAATTTAGTGTTTATTTGGTGACAAATAGTAACATTCATTTAGATTAGTTAATTAACCTGCATTTACTTAGGCAAGAATCATTTCAAATGCATTTACCCAGAATTTACAATAAGTAATCTTACTTGACTTTAACCTTAATTATTTCAAAAAATTACAGAAATGCTTAGATTCTTTTGAAACACCTAATACGGGACAAATACAGGACATTAAAAGAAATACAGAAAATTTAGCTTCCCGTATAAAATAAATAAATTACCAGGACAATGGGTCAAAAAAGAGCACTGTCCCGTATAATACAGGACGGATGGTCACCGTAAATATAATAGATTTTGTAATCCCGCCGGAAAAACGCAACATTTTTTAGTGATGCAGTAGAAATCTGATACATTTTAATATACGGTGACATACAAAAAAGTAGCATTTACATATGCAAATGCATATCTTGTAAAAGCCCGCTAGTGCTGAAAATATTATCGCACAACACGTCCGATCACTAAAATATTTGTACAAGACTGAAAATATTACAAAAATTCCACTTCAAATTTATTAAGAATGTAGTTAAAACAACAACATATGTTAACTTGCAATTCGCTAGAATTTGAATTTATTTGTGGAAATTCATGACTACGCATGAATTGTTCACACTAATTCACTCATACAGCATGCCTATTTCATGAACGCATACAACCGATTTCTGCTGGGTGTCGACCAAATAGGCTTATGCTTGTACGTCTTTGTAACTTTACCAGTGTTGCCATTTTAGCCGTTTTCCGGCTAAATTTAGCCGGTTGCGATAGCAAACAGCTGGAGAAATTTCGGTTTAGCCGGCAGCCGATTTGTTAGCCGTTTTGTAAAAAAAATTAGCCGATTTGGCTATTTGCCTTGTTTTCTTAAAATTCAAATATATATGTTTCCATTTTTGACTAATAGATCCAAAATCTGTTAGAAATGGCTCCTAGCCTTATTGCGGATAAAATTTTCATGTCAGGCAGGGTTATATAAAATTCGGCCGATTTCGTTTATTTTTATTTTAAATTAATATATTTTTTCTAAAGAAGGCTGCCATAATCCAGAACCCATCGACCAGGACACCTATCATCCAAATAAAAAACGAAGATACAAGTGAATATGATGCCAGTGTATTCCATATAAGTACAGTTGCTTTGGTTCTAATATTATAAGCAATGTAGTTTTGTGGCACAGTCCCTAGAGCTGAATGAGTGATAATGATGAAACGCTCAAGTTCTGAATTTTTTTTTATCATAAAAGAAAAGAATTCTCGTGGCGGTGACGTAACTTGGAAAAAGTGGCGCCTTTAAGTGGTCTTGAATGTTTGCCTTACCACCATTAGCAAATTTTCCGCATATCCTACAACGCGTTTCATGATCATTTTAGCCATTTTATAACCTGAATATAATTGAGGTAGGGTCCATTAAGTGAAGCCATTCTAAAAGACTCAGGCAACTTGGACTGAAAAAAGTGCTTCTCTGCATGCTTCCTAGAAAGGTGATTCCAATTTACAATTTACTTAGAATTTCAAATAAGATTCAATAAGAATTTTA
>NW_023478347.1:0-2612 GCF_013731165.1 Rhagoletis pomonella | reverse complement strand
GAATACCTGGTCTATGATGGATTTTCCAGGTCTAAAGCCACACCGATCAGGTCCCATCAGTTCCTTGACGGCGGCCTTCAGTCTTTCACACAATACGCTCGATAAAACCTTGTAACCTATGCCTTTTTGTGGATTGGACAGAGCACACTTAAATTAAAGTCGGGTATGCGTTTATCTGCCCATATTCTGCATAAGAGTTGATGCATGCACCTAATCAACTCCTCGCCTCTCTACTTGAATAGATCAACTGGCAGGCCGTCAGCTTCAGCAGCTTTGTTGTTTTTCAGCCGCGTAATTGCTATTCGTACCTCGTCATAGTAAAGCGGTGGGACATCTACTCTAGTACGATGAATCCGCCTTTATGTATTTTGGAACGATTGACAAAGTTCGTTACAAACGTAAGAGACCCTGCACTCTTCCGACGACCGAGGAGCGCTTTAAACGGACCACGGAGCGACCTTACCCTGAAACTTACAAGATCTACGAAATTAGTGAGGTATACTCTTTCTATACATTGGATATTACTTAACGAATAAGTTAAAGCATCGCTGCTTCGCTAAATCCAAAGCTATGTTTGTCATTGGGATACCAAGGAGGAATCCGAAGGAATTTTTATACAAAAAGGCCACAGTATGGGCTTTAATTCTATCAAAGATAGAAAATGATCTCAAGGAGGACTTCTATCGATGGTAGAAGCAAAATTGTCTACCAACAGGAGTAAGAAGAATACATCCTACATGCAGTCATTATCATTAAAAAAAACTTGCATTTTACAAATGCCTAAAAATTAACTCTCTTTTCACAACAGCTTTTCCAACATTTTTCAACGCTTTTTGATACGACTCATCGATCCGGAATGTGGCGGCGAGTTTATTATTTTTTTTTGCAATTTTGCAACAAGTTTGTAAAAGTAACTGAAAAGTAAAATGCCCCAGCAGCCGACTATTCAACGCGATAAAAGCAGCTACAACAACGACTAAAACAACAAGAGCAAAGTCAAAAACGAGTATGCAACAGCAACAATTTCTGTTTACACTGTGAGACAAATGGTAGGGGTCAGTGATCGGGAATGGTTCAAACTACCGGGGAAAGTTATATCGGTAAAAAAGAAGTTATACGTGTCCCGGCGTTTCGCTGGGTCACGTCTAGGAATCGAGATATATATATAACTATCATATAGGGGAAATTGTCACCTTTGGTGGTCTTTTTTTGACATAACTCGAGAACCACTAGTCCAATTTTGCTTAAACAAATTTAAAAAAATTAAAAATTACAATTCCTTTAATCTTTTCATATAACGTTTTTCTATATAATAAACAGTTTTAAAAAAATTTAATATTTGAAGCAAAAAATATTTTTTTTCTTCATACATTTATTTTTACCAGCAAAACTGTTGATTATATAGAAAAACGTTATATGAACAGATTAAAGGAATTGTAATTTTTAATTTTTTTAAATTCGTTTGAGCAAAATCGGACTAGTGGTTCTCGAGTTATGTCAAAAAAAGACCACCAAAGGTGACAATTTCCCCTATATGATAGTTATATATATATCTCGATTCCTAGACGTGACCCAGCGAAACGCCGGGACACGTATAACTTGTTTTTGACCGATATAACATTTCCCGTTGGTTTCATCCCGATTTTGACTGTCGCATAGTGTTATATTTTTCAACACTTTTGAATGTCTTATTTACAATTTTTGAAATTGCTGTCCATGTACCTACTTACTTACTTGAAAGGTGGTGCCTCCAAAGTGGCTCAAAACACCACAAAGTAAGCGACTGAGCAGAAGTTACAGCTGCTGCACATTTGCCTGTTGCCTGTCGTCTCCCAGCAAAAAACACGATTACCACAGAAACGAAAGTGGAAACGAGCTAGGCGATGGGAATCGCTTACGCTTTCGCTTCAAGAAGGCCTTATTTTAAAATGGGCATGTCATTGGAGGTAAGCCCTAACCCGCAGAATTACCTTCAAACGAAGAGAGGACGCATGGATATACAGAATCCAGAGAAGCGAACAAAGAATGCCTTACAGAGAAACTAATGTAGAATGCTTAGATAAGTACATACTTATTTATATTAAATTGAAATTGAAATTGAACTTATTTATAATCAAAATTGAAATGATAATATTTCTTTTTTAATTCGTTTCTTTGCTTCATTTCCGGAAATGCAAAGTAGAATGTCCTAAGTATAATATTTCCTTTTTAATTCATTTCTTTGCTTCATTTCCGGGAAAGCAAAGTAGAATGTCCTCCAACATTTTATTTGTTTCGCTTCTTTGCTTCATTGCTGAAAAATAGAATGAATAACCAAAAGTTCTTTTTCTACCGTTACTTTCTGTGGAAATTTGTCTCGCATAAAAATCATGTTTTGCTTTGTTCAATTTGCAGCGAAGTTGAAGTCAGTCGATGAAATGAAGTATAAGAGTGAGGAAGTACAATTTTAAGTTTAATTAATAATGAATGTATGTACATACCGATTTTTAAGAAAATATAAATACCTAAATACATACATACATATGTTTGTATAAAAGATGATTTATAAAAATTTTAATTAATTTTAATCTTTTAAGACATTTTCTGATTTAAATTTTATATAAATAAGTATG
>NW_023478346.1:0-2612 GCF_013731165.1 Rhagoletis pomonella | reverse complement strand
GATTGTTTTTTGGTCCTATCGATAGTCCGACAGACATGTGATTCAGTGTAATCTTTATAACACTTTTTGTTTAATTCAAAGAACTTGTGACGCAAAAGTGAGTATTTTACATAGTATGAGTGTAAGCCGGTTTTTTTGTGTAATCTAAAATAACGTGACTTTCTGTTTTTCAACCAAATTGATTCTACGTCCGAAAGTTAGTAAAATACATTAAAAAACTTGTGAAAACTAATACTGTACCAGAAATTTTTTAGGGATTAAAAATGTAAAGATATTTTTTTCGTTTAGTTTTAAACAAAATTTTGAGTTGTTAAACGCAACAGAAACAAAACCCTGTCGAATGCTGCTTTTAAACCTATAAGAGTTTACGTAGGAAAGTATTAGCTAAAACAAAACTCAGATGCCCATCTCTGCCTCCTATATTTTTGCTTGTTTTTTTTACACGCTTATACATATTAGTTTCACCTGTATGTAAAAATGTCCAGCTTTTTAATTAGATTTCACAGAAAGATTTTGAGTATGCAGTTTTGTAGCCCATTTAACTTAAGTATAAGAAAGTCACGCTGAAAGTAGCTCAGACTTACGGTTGATTTTTGAAATTTTTTTTTTGTGGAAGGTGTTGCTCATTTTCTTCATATCATCGAATATACTTCGTATGGAAGAAAATGACTGGCACCGTCAACAAAAAAAATTTCAAAAATCAACAGTAAGTCCTAGCTGCATCAAACTTTGTTACACTAAATTGAATGGGCTATAAAACTGCATACTCAAAATCTTTCTAAGGTATCTAATTAAAAAGCTCGAAATTTACCAGACGCCATACTGGATCCGCCATTTTGAATTTTGCAATTCTGACAGCGGATTAGTAATTAGTGACCCCGAAAACCCTCTGGTACGAAATTTCAAATCATTATTTCAAAGCTTTGAATTTTGGCCACACTTTTGGATTTCGGCCGCACTGTGCGGCGGTTGCTTTGCGGCTGTTATATACATATCTTCACTTATACGTATGTATGTCAGTGATGCACGCGGGAGTCTCCGGGAGCTACTCGGCTTTCACATACAAGTCGTGTGTGGCAGCTACCGAACTTAAGGGCTAACTATAATATGAATAAGCAAGCGTATGCGAACGTGCGAATACACATAAATCCTATTCTGAAACTATAATGTGCTTAACATCAAGTTTCGTCAAGTTTCGCCAAACGTCATTTGCTTAAGGAAAGAGCGAAACTGATCGCACCATCCGTACGGAATCAGCTGTTTGTCCTCGTACGTATGTGTGTACTATGTAACACATGCAGTGTTGCCGCATTGGCCTTTTTTCCCGAAATTGTAATTTTTCTCTTATTTATCATATTTGGTAATTTTGTAACTTATTTTTTAACATGGTAAGTTTTTCGATTCAGTCCTACATGTAACACAGGTCAAAAGAAGTTTTGGTTCCACATTAGGAAGTGGGCCGTAAGCGTTTACTTTTACAGAAACACCAGGTTATCCTGAAAGTTTCGCAAGGCGAATAGTTCTTCGGCGTTTCTAGGTTACTATAATTGTGTGATCTACAACAAACTGCTTGATAGTGGCTATTGTTATATCTAATTAAATGTGGCAACACTGAACTCATGTAAGTAAAATATAGCCACCTAAAAGTCTACACCACATTGCTTATGCATTTGACATGCTTTTCGTTCATTTTCTGACAGTCAGTTACGGCAGCTTATTCATATTATAGTCGCATTACCCAACTTTTCTCGGTTAAACCCTGTAAAACTGTCAAAAAGCAATTAAAGCCAGAGAACCGAGTATGGGAACGCTTTCTGGTAAATTCCTGTAAATTCTTGCAACTTCTTGCGAGTTAAGGAACGCAACTTATACAGTATATTTTGCTATGCTGTCTCTATGCTTAAGTGCACTTTTAAGATACCTACCCCAAAATGCGCATCAAAAGCATTATTTTTAACATTTATAAGGAAACTGCTCCGATAGATGCATTCAACATACCTGCACATTGGCGATACCTGCCTTAAAAAGTTGTGCGACTAGTATCAATTATCAAAGAAAGTATTGCGTTTACCTGCACTGGCCCTACAATTACCTAATTTTACAACCTTTTATTTATTTTGCTCATCTCGCAGAACAACGAAAATTGCTAGATAATTAGATAACATTCGGCAAAAATTTCGCTTGCAGTAATTTCTACATTGTAATGGTCCGCCAATATTTGGTTTCATAGGGATTCGGATACCTTCCTCATTGAAGTAGTAAAGAAAATTCGCTTAAGTGCCTTTTTCGGTTACGCGCACAAGTTTTTCGTGCAAAGAAGGATGTGCAGCTAAGCAAAATATACTGTAGTTAGCCCTTAAGACGTAACTGTTGAACTCAACACTTGACAGCATTTCAGCAACAGTTGAGGTAAACAGTTGCGTCTTAGAAAAGCGCCCATTGATATGTACATACATACATACGTACGTATGCACATTCCTCACAACTAGCCTGCCAACACGCTCTTAGCGCCAGCAGTGAGTAAAGCAATTGAATGGTAGACGCGCTATTAGAGGTGCAAAACTATCGATGGCACTATCGATAGTATCGATGTTTTTTATTTTTCCCTACTA
>NW_023478345.1:0-2612 GCF_013731165.1 Rhagoletis pomonella | reverse complement strand
CTTCGCCCGCGCTTGGGTATTATACACCCCTATGCTGTAATCCGTCGTAGATTCGATTTTGCTACGAATCGTAAAATTGGTATGCTGAAATCCGCGTTGTATCGTAATTTCGAAATTCGTAGGCCATCTTCGAAATTCGTAATGTTGGTATGCCTGAATCCGACGTAGCTGTAATTTTTATGTATTTGTCGGAAATTTTGTACGAATAGCAACTCGTGTGGGAGCGAAACAAATTGTTTTAAAATATCAATAAAAGAAAGTGTGTAAACGCAAAAATATGTATGTAAGTTGAAGTGTGAATAGGAAAAAAATGTATTATTAAATGTTTACAAAATTAACAGATCGAACCTCACAACAAATCGCTCGCAATACGAAAAACTGGTGGAATGCATGAGCGAAAGGCCGGACATTTGTCGAGGCCTTGTAAAAGGAGCTAAAGAGGATGTGGTGGAATTTTGGTAAAGCGTTCCAAGAATTAAAGCGGCACAATATCTATTCTAAGCTTTACTCGTGGTGCACCCGGAATCGGCTTTTTCTAAATGTAAAAAAGTGTTCATTCGACATTCACTAGAAAATATAGTCCGTTACTAACTAATTACAAAATTTCTGGCTCAACCCTCGATCATGTTACAGACTTCAAAGGTCTTGGTGTATATTTTGATTCCAAACTTAGATTTACCACCCACGTCAACTATGTTGTTTCGAAATCGTACGCTATGTTTGCTTTTGTAAGACGTAACTGTTCAGCTTTCTCGGATCCATACACGCTCAAGATGCTATATACTTCATTAGTAAGATCTGGGATTGATTACGCAGCCTTCATCTGGAGACCGTATCACATAACTCAAATTAACCGTATAGAGCGAATCCACAAAATATTTATTAAGTTTGCAGTCCGTTCTCTAAACTTTACTGATCCTATACCTTCCTACGAATCCCGTTGCCAACTTTTATCCCTGAAAACTTTACAGTCCAGATCTTCCTTTCTCTGTTGTTGTTGTTGTAGCGCTACAACAACCCCGCCCAGGACGGTTGGTATCTCATCCTCATTCAATCTACTCAGGTAGGAGTTTAACCTGCTGCAGAAGCCGGAGCGAAGTTGTGCTAGTGTCGTTCTTGTCTCCCGAGGCAGATGAAGCTCCGTCACGTCTGTGTCCGGGGGCGGTATGCCTAGAACGGCATTCACAGGTCTAGAGTCTGCATAACTCGAGACTGACTCCCTGTGAATGCCGTTCAGGGCCTGTCGGGTCCAGAGGTTGCTTGATGAACCTCTGGACTTCGTCCGTCAGTTCATATAGATGCCTCCTGACGTGCCTAGGCGAGGCCACTTCTGTGGCTCCCGATCAGGAACTGCTTGCAGAGCATTATGTTGTGCTCCTTTACGGGGAGCATTTGCGCCTCGCCGTGGAAATGGTGTTCGGGCGACATCAGGAGGCATCCTGTCGCTGTCCTAAGTGCGGTGTTCTGTGCAGTCTGTAGCTTCGTCCACTGCGTCCTACTAGTCCCCGGCGACCACACTGGCGCTGCGTAGTTCAAAACCGGCCGGCCTATTGCCTTGTATGTTGCCAGCAACGTTTCTTTGTCTTTGCCCCAAGTACTGCCGGCTAGCGACTTGAGGACCTTGTTGCGGCTCTGTACTTTATTGACAGTAGCGGTTGCGTGCGCAGAGAAGGAGAGCAGGCTGTCGAATGTTACTCCGAGTATTTTGGGGTTATTCACCGTCGGAATTGGTGTGTCATCGACGTGAGTTCCCAGCGGTAGCCTGACCTCCTTCGTCCTGGTTGTGAACAGGGTCGCAGAGGATTTCGTAGGGGAGAGGGTTTGACACTTTGCAGTGAAGAAACGAGAAAGTTCGGAGAGATACCCGTTTACTTTCGAACACAGGTCATCAATTCCATTCCCAGTAGCCATGATCGAGCAATCGTCGGCATAACAGACAATCGAGACTCTCTCTTTTATTTTCCTCTGTTTACTCGTTTTGTCTCTAAACATTACCGACGAGTGTCGACCACTCAGATAATTTGCCGACCACCGTTTAAGCCTCTGTGGGAGAGAGGAGGCCTCTATATCTTCTAGTAGCGTGGAATGGCAGACGGCGTCAAACGCCTTTGACAAGTCCAACGCTACTAGAATCGTTCTCTCACAGGGACGGTTTCGGTTAAGGCCACGACTTATCTGAGTGTTTATGGCGTTAAGTGCTGTTGTTGTACTGCGCACTTTACGGAAACCATGCTGATGCTTCGCTGGAGTCAAGTGGTTTATGAAGTACGGGAGTAGCAAGGCCTCGAGTGTCTTCGCTACTGGGGAAAGGAGTGTTATCGGACGATAAAAATCTCCTTTGTTGGCAGCTTTCCCCGGTTTGAGCAGTGGGACCACTCTCCCCACCTTTCAGCTGTCTGGGATGATGAGAGTGGCCATAGACAAGTTGAGGACCTCCGTTAGGTACGCTACCCCCGCAGGACCCAAATTTTTCAGCATCAGCATGCATATTCCGTCGGGACCCATGGCTTTGGAGGCTTTCGCCTTCCCGATGGCCACCTGAACTTCACCGCAAGTGAAAGCAAGGGGGGGCACAGGTTGTTGGCAGTTTGTGCAGCCTTCTGGTCACTCGA
>NW_023478344.1:0-2612 GCF_013731165.1 Rhagoletis pomonella | reverse complement strand
TCAAGCTCGGAACACTTTGACGACAGCAAGCGACAAGCAGCATCTGTCAAATTTTAAATACACACGTTCTTACGGGCACAATTATTTTGACGACAGCACGACATCTTGGCTGCAGGACTGCAATTGTCGACGTCGCCAAATTAAATCTATTTCTAATTTTGCCGGCGACAATGAGTAGATGTAGTGCTGCAAAATTAAATTGTCGCAAAATTAATCACATATTCTTGATTGTTCATGTTTTTCTTATTTACTTAAATAAAAATACACAATTTGTGAAATAAATATACCAAAATGTCAAACTTTAAAATCGGCTGTTTGCTATGTCGCTGAGGTCTTCAAAATGTTTAAGAAGCTGGCTTCAAGGCGACATTTGTCGACAAAATGATGTCGCTGTCGTTACGTCGTGAAGTTGCAGTCGTCAAAGTGTTCCGAGCTTCATCACAGCTTTTTAGTCATCTCACCCACACACTTACAAGTTTTTTGTTCGAACTGTCAAAAAAATGTCCCTTTGTTAGAGCTACAAACCCGATAAGAATTCGTACTCTAATAAGAATGCTATGCGTTAGAGCGAGCAAGTTAGAAACATCGGAGTTTTGATGACAGTATACATACTGTGAAGAAATGTCACTTTGCGAAAATTTTTATAGGTAAGAATACGTATTTAACAATTTTATTTAATTATAATGTAATTTCTTCTTTTAGATTGCAAAACAGCAGCGACTTAGTCACATTCTTAAGGTATGTATTGAGACTTTTTATATGTTTATAAATTTGAATTGATATTTTTGTTTGTTAACAGATTGGGATTCACCATCAGCACCTTCAACGCTTGCATCTCCATCGCCAGGAGCACCATTAGAACCTTCTGCCCTCAGCTTCTTCATCGCCAGGAGCACCACCAGTACCTTCTACCCTCAGCTCCTTCATCGCCAGGAGCACCATGGGTACCTTCCGCCCTCAGCACATTCAACTACAGGAGCACCTTCAAAGTGTAGGTCAAATTTTGCAAAGTTGTAAGAAAACTTAATTTTTCTGAACGACCATAAATGATTTGCAACTCTTAATATATATCAAACGAAAGGTAGACCGATTACCTTTCTTTTGATTATAACACCGTTAAAATCGCTTTACGTTTTCATAAAAACTTTGCAAATTTTGTAAACAGCTATATATAAGCAGTGAAAAAGTGGTAAAATTTTGCAAAGTTGTAACGAAACTGAATTTTTGTGCACCATTACAAATGATTTGCAACTGTTAATATATACTAAAAGAAAGGTATATCGATTACATTTCTTTTGATTATAATGTTGTTAAAATCGGTTAACTATTTTATAGAAATTTTGCAACTTTAGAAAACATTATATGTAAGAAGTGACAAAGCTGTCACATTTTGCAAAGTTCTAACAAAACTGAATTTTTGTGCACACGATTTGTTACAAACGATTTGCAACTGTTAGTATATATTAAAAGAAAGGCAAATCGTTTACCTTTCTTTTGATTATAATATTGTTAAAATCGGTTAACTATTTTATAGAAATTTTGCAACTTTAGAAAACATATGTAAGAAGCGACAAAGTTGTCACATTTTGCAAAGTTCTAACAAAACTGAATTTTTGTGCACCATTACAAATGATTTGCAACTGTTAATAAATATTAATAGAAAGGTAAATCGATTACCTTTCTTTTGATTATAATACTGTTGAAATCGCTTAACTATTTTATAGAAAATTTGTAACTTTTGAAAACATATATATGCAAAGGAGTAGTAGTAATAATAAGCAATTAAGCAACCACATATGTATGTAAAAATATCTTTATTATTAATGTTAATTGTAATTTTTATTCATAATATTGATTACTAACTATGTATATTAGGTTAACAACACATTTTGAAAAATAAAATAAAAAAAATAAATAAAATAAATTTTGAATTCGCTGTGAATAGAATGCAACCCTGCGCCAGCTGAAGTGGGCAATGCTAGACGAGTGCAGCTATATGTTTTCCTTACGAAGTATCTGAATGAGTGCGACAGTGATGCAAGGATCACACGTACAGGGGGAAAGTGGTGACAATCTGCACACCGCCCATACAAATGTCACCAGTTTTGTCACCAGTTTTGAAGTGACTGAAACCTGCGGTTTCACCAGATTTTTCACCACTTTTGACTGGCAGGGTTGTTGTTTTTGTTTCCAATGCGATGCTCGCAAACCACGCTACAAACGACGAGCATGCTCGCTGAAAATCAAAATTTTTTGCTTTTTGGGGAGCATGCGCGCAAACCGCCCTACAAACGACGAGCATGTGCGCATGTGCGCGGATATGCTCGTCGTGTGTAGCTACTGTCAGTAAGCGAATTAGCTGGGCGAAAGTTGGTCGTCGGCATCGCTCTGCTGGGCGAAATTTGCCGTTCGCCGGGTATTGTGTTTCACGCAATAGGGGGCAAGGCACATTAAACAGGTAGTATCAGTAGAGCAAAAACAACATTTGCGTGTATTTTGTTGTTGCTTCTGGTATCGAAAGTGTCAAAAACTGTTCTGAATTTTTTCTTCTAAATCAAAGCGTGCCATGTGAAATACAAAAAATTATAAAAAATAAAAAATTGAAATTGGAA
>NW_023478343.1:0-2613 GCF_013731165.1 Rhagoletis pomonella | reverse complement strand
TCTTTGCCCCAAGTACTGCCGGCTAGCGACTTGAGGACCTTGTTGCGACTCTGTGCTTTGTTGACAATAGCGGTTGCGTGCGCAGAGAAGGAGAGCAGGCTGTCGAATGTTACTCCGATTATTTTGGGGTTATTCACCGTCGGAATTGGTGTGTCATCGACGTAAATTCCCAGCGGTAGCCTGACCTCCTTCATCCAGGTGGTGAACAAGGTCGCAGAGGATTTCGTAGCGGAGAGGGCTAGACACTTTGCAGTGAAGAAGCGAGAAAGATCGGAGAGATTCCCGTTTACTTTTGAACACAAGTCATCAATTCCATTCCCAGTCGCCATGATCGAGCAATCGTCAGCGTAAGAGACAATCGAGACTCCCTCTGGTGGTTGAGGGAGCTTTGAAATATAAAAGTTGAACAGTAGCGGGGAAAGGACACCACCCTATGGAACCCCCTGTTTGATTTTCCTAAGTTTGCTCGATTTGTCTCTAAACATTACCGACGAGTGTTGACCACTCAGATAATTTGCCGACTGCCGTATGAGCCTCTGTGGGATAGAGGAAGTCTCTATATCTTCTAGTAGCATGGAATGGCTGACAGTGTCAAATGCCTTTGACAGGTCCAACGCTGCTAGTTCTCTCACAGGGACGGTTACAGTTAAGACCACGAGTTATCTGAGTGTTTATGGCGTTAAGTGCTCTTGTTGTACTGTGTAC
The DNA here is from genome assembly GCF_013731165.1 of Rhagoletis pomonella. Lineage (NCBI taxonomy): Eukaryota > Metazoa > Arthropoda > Insecta > Diptera > Tephritidae > Rhagoletis > Rhagoletis pomonella. The sequence continues at coordinate 1,908 of NW_023478343.1, read as the reverse complement.
TTTACGGAAACCATGCTGATGCTTCGCTGGGGTCAGGTGTTTCGTTAAATACGGGAGCAGCAGGGCCTCAAGTGTCTTCGCTACCGGGGAAAGGAGTGTTATCGGTCGATACGAATCTCCTTTGTTGGCGGGCTTCCCCGGTTTTAGCAATGGGACCACTCTCCCCACCTTCCAGATGTCTGGGATGATGAGAATGGCCATTGACAAATTGAGGACCTCCGTTAGGTACGCTACTCCCGCAGGACCCAAATTTTTCAGCATCAGCTTGCATATTCCGTCGGGACCCATGGATTTGGAGGCTTTCGCCTTCCCGATGGCCACTTGAACTTCACCGCAAGTGAAAGCAAGGGGGGCACAAGTTGTTGGCAGTTTGTGCAGCCTTCTGGTCACTCGACGCTTGGCTTTGTCCACCGGAGGATGCAGTATGAACTGTCGGCTAAAATAGCTCGCACATCGCTCCGGATCCGACTTAGCATGGTCGCCGAAAGAAATTTCGACTCTGTCGTCGTGCTTCGTCGGATTGGACAGTGACCTTACGGTTGACAAAAGCTTACCCACACCAGAGGTGAAGCTACAAGTTTTCTGATGCTCTTCCCACTTCTTTCGCTTATGTACGTTCACTAGTTGCCGAGATCCCTGATGCGGGGATCTGCAGATCGGCCTGACGAAGGCTGTCACGCTCATCGGCTAGAACAGCCGCTTCGGCAGGGAAATTTGGACGTGAGTCTGTAATACATCCTGCCGGTACAAAGCGAGCTGCAGCAGCGGTGAAAGCCTTTACGTTCACCAAGATGGACGTCGGTTGGTGTGGGGAGAGCAGCGAAGGTATTTTCAGTAAATTCTGCGAAGCCTTCGCAATCAGCTTTAGAGAAGTTGATATAGGTCCGGTGCTCCGCGGAAGCAAAGTCGGTTGGTTTATCGATCGAGATTACTATGGGCAGATGGTCTGATGCCAAAGTCAGCATAGGTCGCCATGATACGCTGTTTATCAGACCAGCGCTGACTATTGTTATGTCTGGCGAACTGCAACAGATGCCCATAACCCTGGTGGTTGCGTCGCCGTTCATTGTGCAGAATGTAGAATCGTCTATCTGCTCAGCCACGTCAGTTCCGCTACGATCGTTTGACAGGCTTGAGTGCCAAAGATCGTAGTGCGCATTGAAGTCACCTACTACCATTTGGTTTTCACTCTGAGGAGCGCACCTATATCAGGGTGATATCCTGCCGGGCAGGAAGTGAATATTTCGTGCTACGTTGAATATTTCGTGCTCAACATCGCCTGACCGGATAGCAAAGCCCTGACATTCTAGGGTGGTATCCCTGCGGTCGATGTCTGCTTCGATAAGACGATACTGCACGGTGTGGTGTGTGATGAACGCTAAGCCACCACCATTATCTCGCTCGCGATCTCGACGGTGCACGTTGTACCCGGCAAAATTCAACAATGTTGAATTGCTGTACAAATTCGTCTCTTGGACCGCAGCTATCAATATACCATGCCTTCCCATGAAGACGGTTATCTCCTCGATCTTGCTCAGAAGCCCGCTGCAGTTAAATTGAAGGAGCTTCATGTGGTTCGGGAGACGTGTGGTAATGCGGGGAGTGAGAGGTGTGTGTGGACGTGACGCCATTGGCTGTGTGCGCTGCTGAGGTTGTTGCCGCCCTGTGGTGGTGGTGGGTGGCGTCGCAGTTGAGGTTAGCGACCGTGCAGCGCAACACGGGCCCTCGAAGTTCCTCGTCCAATCTCGCGTGGTGCGCAGACCTGAACATGCCCTAAAGTGGCACCAGCCACGGCCGGTGTTGCACTTGACTGATGTCACATTACGGAATATCCTGGTCTGACATACCGTGCAGATTGTAGGAGGAACCAAGAGTTGTTGGCGGCGGCGTGTGCGTGGTGGTGCGGTT
>NW_023478342.1:0-2613 GCF_013731165.1 Rhagoletis pomonella | reverse complement strand
TGAAGATGACTATGTTCTTATCACATCACGTGGTGTCTCTTTTTACCCACATACCAGTGCAATTGGCAATCCGTATAAGTATGCAGCAATGGACCTCGCTTCAAATCCATATAACATTATGTTCAAATTGGCCCCATTTAACTTGTTAAATGAAAAAGAGCTTTTTGGAAAACACAATCGTCCACAATGAACATTTGGAGTTAACTTTGGCGGTTGTTTGATTACCAATAAAAATTTGAAAAAAATATTCTAAATTAAGTTTTTGTGTTTCAATTTGTTTTGTGCAAATATCTGCTTCATGATATTAACGCATACGGATTACTTAGAGACTTCAAAATTTTTAGTTCGAATGCACTATTTATCTCCGCGTATGATGAGACCTGATGGGAAATAACTAATTACCATCTTGGCATCTTGATAATTTTTACTTTTTAATATTTTTCAGAATGTAAATTTTTTGAACGTTGGCTTGTCAAATGAAAGCTTTTGGGTCTTTCTGATTGGCCGGAGCAGAAAGCTTTCTGATACAACTCTGCGCTGAACTGGTTTTGAAACGATGTGCAAATATGATGTGAGCTTATGTTTGAAATGTTTCGCTACTTTTCATTAACTTCTTCATCCGATTTGCACGTAGAATATGCATTTATTATCAATAAATGATATAAAACTTATACAAAATGTTTCTATTATTTCATATTTTAACCAAATACTGTCCTCTAACAATCCATCTGGAATACGCCCCGTTTTACCATATGGCAACGGCCGATATCGGAAGAGCTATACTACTCCCAAAATTTTAGTCATATATTTTCCTTTACTTTAACGCTACTTTTAAGCTGTATATAGGTAAAACAAAAAAATCTAAAAAAAATTAATCTGGGACAATTCGGGTTAAACAATGCGGCACGTTTCGTATTTGAAAAAAGAAAGTATGACCATATCTCGTACTATTCTAAACAGATTCTTGGCAGTGATCTACGTTTATACTACAAGTTGCGTACGGTTGGATTTCTTCATAAGATAATTTACTACCAAAAACCATCTTACCTCTATAAAAATATTAAACTAGGTCAGTGTCCAAGAACATTAAATCTTATTGTTTCAAAATATGAATACCTTGCCTCAGAGCGCATGTTTTTTTGTTAGCACAATAAAGTTATGGAATTCTTTACCACTTGATATTAAACGCATAAGATATACAAGGTGTTTTAAAATGGCAGTTTTAAATTTTCTTTAATCTCCTGAACGTTTTCAATAAATAATTAATTCATCTATCCTTCTATACTAAGCAAAATTAGTTGATTAGTTTATTGGTTTATAAGTTAAAACTTAATGTATTCGGTTGAAATGTTATTACCTTAAGGTGTACTACTAAAAGACTTAGTTTTACTATGTACAAAACTCTCATATAAATAAATTGAAATTGAAAATATTTTTAATTTTGTGTTTATGTCCATATGTATGTTTACTTAAGCGAATCAATATTTCACATCAAAGATTTTTATAATATATTTTCTGGGAAGTAGAAAAAGTGGAAGGTATTTTATGTACAGATATGTATGTATGTAAACAAAAGTACTAAATATCATATATTTTCTATCGGTTTCCAAATATTTATTTTTTTTGCTTTTCTCTTATCAAAAGAGTGTTAAATATGTACTTTTTTTTGTATAAAAACAAAAGCTCTTCTAAATGTTTAGTATTAGCAACGGGCTTTTTCGTGCCTTTTCGTGCTTTTATGAAATTTTACTGAACGCCCAGGCCCGCACGAGTTCGTGCTGACAGCAAATAACCCGGCCCGTACCCGAGGCCCGTGCGCCTCTCTAGTCCGAACAGTGACCAGCACAGCTGCCGCACGCTCTCGCTTTGTACGTACATGCAATGTTTTCCCTCTTTCTGCTCACTCTATCAGCGATTCCATAAAAAATGGAATGTTATTAACATGTTACTATCTTGATTCAACAGACATGGGCACTTTTGCCCGTATGGGCTTTTTGGCCGTACGGGCAAGTGGGCCCATTTCGTGGGCTAGACCAGGGGAAAATCATGGGCAAACATGAAGGGGGCAACGAATCATGAACCAACTAACAAGATCACCCAGCACGGCAACCGTGTATTTGTAATTGCATTTAAGAAAAAAAAAATTATAGTTGATGACGTCATTTTTTAATCGGTTCTTTCATTCACACACAGGTTTCATTCCGTTTCATTCACAAAATAAAAAAAAAATAACTTTTTTCTGGCACGCCGTGCTGGGTGATCTTTATTCGTTCGTTCATGGCAACGAATCTTACTAATACACGTACATATACCAATGAGAGCCACTGCACACGCATTCTGGAGTAAAAATGCCCACTCTCCCAAACGTACGCCACATACACTCCTCGTCATTTGAATAGCTCAACCTTTTAATCCTTAGTATTTACATTTTTAATTTTGTTTATTTAATATTCATAATATCCGATTTGTCAACAAAGGGGTACAATAAGGTACAAGTTTCAAGTGTCTGTAATATAGCGGTGATTTTTGACAATTTTTTTGGTGATGGTGCTGATATTTTTCGATCGAAAAACGTTGCTTATCTTCAGGAGATTCCCAGTAATAATATCCAAT
>NW_023478341.1:0-2613 GCF_013731165.1 Rhagoletis pomonella | reverse complement strand
TGGTAGTAAGACCAATTTTACTAGTGGCCTTGTTACCTGGCCACGTTCGGTCATGATGAGTTGTGTGCAGCGTTTTCGTTTCGCGCGCATGGCAACACTTACTGTGGGGAATTTCGCCTCATTATTAGAAAAAGTTCTTTTCGAGGATAATATACACATAATTATGTGTTATTTATGAACAAAATGTAGGTTAATGCCGAATTTCCACTAGGCATTGAAATGACGAAAAAATTTCCGCCATTTAAAAAAATGCCATGTGGAAATGAACTTAATGACAATTTTTTAATGTAATGACACGATTATTTTGTAATGCCCGACTTTGTCATTTGTCATTTTTGCCATTTAATGCCTAGTGGAAATCCAGCATTAGTATAATATTCATCTTTAATATATGCTGATATTCATGCTTAATGAAGAATAATATCAATAGTTAAGTACATAATTAACGCTTGTGTTTTTAAACTGGAAAACTCAAATCGTAATGATAGCACTGAATGAAGTTTTCTTAAATGTAAGTTTAAAGTTAAAAAAAAGTCTATTATAAGATTATATCTATATGAAAATCGTAAATCTTGTGAATTTATCAAGCAAAATTCTAAATTTCCAAATATATTTAAGTCTTTATTTAAAAAAAAAAACAAGGTTTGTATAGTTATACAGACCCCAATGCCTGCCAGCGCATCCGCCCAGACAGTTAATTAAGCAAACCCAAGTTTGAGTGATCTACAAGTTATAAGCGTTTTCAGCATTTAGCAGTTCATTATCATGTACGCTCAAATAACGTAGATAACAACAAGGGATAACTCGTTATAATTGTAGCGAAAGTGAGTAACAGGGGCGTGCCTTCTCTTTTCATCCAATTAAAAAACTTGCTAGAGCAAAAGAGAAGGCACGCCCCTGTTACTCACATTCGCTACAATTTTAACGAGAAGTCCCTTCTTGATATCTACGTTTTTTGGTACGTTGTAATATAACAAGTTATTTACTGAACTATGATAATCTGTATTAGTATCTATAATAATAGACAATAATTTGCAATGTTTTTACACTTTTTCAATTAATTTCGGTTATTATTACCCAGCCATGACTTGTGCCACTCTGCCACAGTACGGTTGTTGCTCCCTTTCATATCACAATAATTTTGTATACAACTCTGAATGAACAAAATGCATGCTCCTTCTCGTTATCAACCCTGATCAGATTTTACCCCCGAGGAGTACTCAAAAAGGTTTATTACTGTATATACTGTGGTGGAAATAAGAATATTCGATATTTAAGAAAGTATCGATATCATGAATCGATTTAATTCATTGCATGTAAAATCCATATGGCGATATATCGGGCTGAGCAATATCGATATCGGAAAAATCGATGTTGAAAATCCTACTCCCAATTGAATAGAATATTAGACCTGCTTATCAACTCAACTAATTGTGTTATTTCCATCTTGTATATTTACTGAGGATTAAACGGCATGCCGGTCGACTCAAGCGGTTTGTCAAACTTAAAGGCTAAATAAATCACACAAGCTGTTGATTAAACCTACTTTAGTATTTTCCCATACACTTCTTTGCAATGAAAAATAAATTTCAACTTAAATATCGATATTGCGGGTAAAGTATCGATGCCTTCGATATATTGACCTTGGAATATTGATTCAAACAATCGATTATCGTGCGATGAAATATCGATATTCAGAAAAATCGATACGATATCGAAAATCCCTAGGTGGAAATGCCGTTTTAGGTGAAAACACTTGGGGCAACGTTGCTCGCAGTTGCACCAAGGGTTTATTTTGAAAGAAAATAATCAGAACAAAACACCACGGATTAATTAAATATAATACACTTGGTTTATTATACAATTCGCTGAAATATGTATGAGTAGTGGCTTACAATATTACCTTTGGTAAAATACGCAGGGGTGGTGGCTGGCAGACGTCCGTTGATCCTCGAGTTCTCGACAGAAGTGCCCTTAAAATTTTTTGAGATGTTAAGTTTGACCTCCAAGCAACCAACTGTTTGGAGGGGAAACTTAACGAAGTTTTATATTTAAGCGGTAAACTAATATACGGACATGCTAACGGTTTGGCATTAATCAGGTTATTTATGTATGTGTGCATCCGATGCCCATTTATGCAATTTTACATTAGGGTGGTTCACCCTTTTTTAAGTGTTTGGTTTAGCATGGAGGCCTAAACATGCCGGCCCCCTTGCTCTAAGCAACATCAGTAAGTCGAGTCAGCCACCCCTCCTACATATGAACAATTAAAGGAATAGTAAAATAAATATTGATTGAGCTGGATACGTAGTCATCACCATTGATGCTCGTTTCGGATTTCTCAGGCTGTGGAAGATAAGATTAAATAAAGAGGACATGGCTTGACATTTCAGTGCACAATTGTATATTTATTAAAAATTCAAAAATATATATTGCTGTTTGTAATTCATAGCTATCGAGAAATTTTAGAAAACGTAAAAAGGTAGGTATATTTCATGACAGTGCTTCAGGATCGGCAAGCCCCTGACAGTAGCCAGCCGAAGATGCTGCTTTGTGCCACGAGGGGACCGAAGGAGGTAGGCAGGGTGCCCGGAAGAATAATCTCCGGATAGA
>NW_023478340.1:0-2614 GCF_013731165.1 Rhagoletis pomonella | reverse complement strand
TCTTCATCATCATCACTACCTGCTATCCTTATGGCTGACTTTACATACATATGTATAAAGAGATGCAAAATCAGCTAAGCATACGGTTTCTAATTGAGTCGGTCGCTGAACATAATGCTCTAAAATTCCAGAAACAAATATGTCGGTCGAGTCCGAAGGAAGATTCTGAAGTTGGAAGACTTCCGCATTGCTCGCTTCCGATAGATGAAGTCCAATACTGCAATAAACTGCTTCTTGGGCGGATATTTCTGTACCAGAAATAAATTTGTGTCCTATATGCTGAAGTTTTTGCTTAATAGTATAGCTACCGGCATTCACTTCTGCTATTGCTTCATTTAAGAGCCTAGAAATCCCTCTATTTGATTTGTTTATATAGTTAATAATATATGAACAGCAGGCATATGCATCCAATATAAACTGGATATCCATATTGGCTTTATGTAGTTCTAAAATAATGGTGTTGTATGCGTTAATGAATCGATCTTCTAGTTTTCTCTTCAAAAAGATTTTTGGTTTTGCTAAACTCGATCTTAGCGCAAGCAAGTAATCATCGAATGAAATATTTATTCTTTGGTCTGTGAGAAAACTTTCAAAATTACTTAAGTTGGAAATAACAGCCGAAAGAAGATTGGATTTCAAAAAGTTTTGTATTTTGAAGTAGTTTTCCCTATGCACTTCCAAGTTTTCTACGTTTTCTGACAAAGGTAATAAAATTTGGGTGGAAGGCATAGGTGGGTAAGGAATACCAAATCGGCAAACCTGTTGTCCCCTTATTTCTCTTGTACAGGAACGACTATGGTTATGCTTTTGATATCCAAGATAGTTTTCCAAGTGGCTTACGGAACCATCCGTGGAAATATACTTATCAATGAAACTAATAGCATCCGGAAAAGTAAGAGGATTTTGTAGATCGATTTTTGGGGCGTTAATAAGCCAAAACATTCCATGTATGTGAGGGGAACCTCTTTGTTGGAATTCAACTCTCCAATAGAAATTCTTAACAGAATGTTCGTCAAAGATGCCCCGGCTTGTTTTGAAAATTTTAAGCATTTGACGGAAACGATAGTCAAAATACCTAGCACAGGTGACAGCATCTGAACGGATAAGACGATATCGCTCTTGAGTTGACAAATTATTGGCGTCTTCCTCAGGGATTTCTCTGTCGTCGACTGTTTTAGCTAAAATCACTAATAGCTCCAGCCACTGGGACTCAGCAGCTGATAGAGTAATAAAGAAGCTAGGGAGACCAAATTGGCGAATCATGGCAATAGCCTTTTTCTTCTCCGCCTCCCAGTGCGCAGGAGAAGATCTGACACCTTTCAGAACCTTATAGCCATCATCATGCTGAATCAAGCTTTGAACAAAGTTATCATTTAAAAGATTTTGAGCTGTGACTTGGTTACGACCGGCAAATTTTCGAAGCAAACTGACGTGCTGTTCTTAATTTGCAATAATTCTAGCTTTTTGTAGTCGTAAAATAATTTAGGTAAGGTGCAAGCCCTTCTATCACACCGGCGGATTTGAGATCGTACAATTTTGTTGTACGTCTCTGTACAAGTGCGCTTTTGCCCAGCATAAATTGTAGCGAATGACAATTCTTCTGAGTCATTATCTTGTATTATATCAAGAGGCCTTTGGCCCTCGCCGGGAGCTATCACCAGACGGTTAATGTCAAAGTTCTCTACAGGAACATTATCAAGAAAAGTTTCTTGGCCACCAACATTAGGCTCTTCAACAACAGGTTCAACGGGTGGGTGAACATTGGAGGATATATTATGGGAAATAACTTGTTCCCTATAAATATTTTCAATCAACGGAGCATCTTCGACAGACGCAATAAAAGGGACTTCCTCTTGGTTAGTAAAGTTCGAAATCCAATTTTCGTTGACTTCAATATTGTGCTTACGGTACAAAGGGGTGTTAACTAAAAACCGCAAAGCTTCCATAATTTTTGCAGGTCGTATGGTATCCGTCATATAATCGTGACTGTATTCCATACGCCTTCTCAAATGAATTTGAATGACATGTGTTTGATCAAACGATCGAGGAAGACATGTCACAATGTTATTCACGGAAATAGGGACATTTACAACAGCACCTTTTAGTGAACCTTGCCCTTGATACCCTAATGGGCGAATCGTCATGAATGGTAATCTGGGCATAATAAGACGCTCTTCTATAGGTGTTAGATTCTTCAGGCAATCAGGTATTTCTGGAAAATCTAGTCCATTAGCGAGACATAACTTTGGGAGCTTTTTATTCAATATTGCATTTCTGCAAGTCACACAAAAATTAAAATTTCCATTTTCGGAGGGGAATTTATCCGAAAGATAGAAGGCTGATGCAACATTCGGGTGGCTTTGGGAAACTAAATTGAAGTTTAATTGGCGTACTTGGTGTGGAAACCATAAACCCCCACAGGAAATACAAACTATTGTTGGCCCCTTTTTAATGCTTTGTAAATAAGTGCGTCTGAAGTTACTAAAGCCTGGCCCATTTTCAGAATCTTCATTATCAGCATTACTATCACGTATTGATCGAATTCGCTCTGACTGCCTCTCATTTTCAACTTGTCTATTTTCTATGTCAACTCTATGAATACGTACTCGACATT
>NW_023478339.1:0-2614 GCF_013731165.1 Rhagoletis pomonella | reverse complement strand
AACTGCTCATTTGGAATATGACGTATACGTTTTTGTGGAATCATGGCGTAACGACAGCTTTTTTGATTGCGAAATCTTTGATTCTGACCTTTTCGACATTTTTCGCAAAGACCGTGATGCTGAGAAGACGGGATGTTCTAGAGGCGGTGGTGTTCTCATAGCGGCTCAACGGAGATTCAAAGCTTCACAAGTAACGCTCACCAATTCTGACTCGCTCCTTGATCAGCTCTGCGTCTGTATTCACAGCTCCTCCGGCGATATCCTTTATATATGTGCGTCATACATCCCACCGAATAGCTCTGAAAGCCTTTACGTTGCACATGCTGATAACATCGTATCATTGGCGTCTGATGTCGTTGTTAATAATCACATCTGTGTTCTTGGTGATTTCAACTTTAGCCGGTTGAATTGGACTCCAAGTGGGGTTTCTGCTGCTCTTATAGCTGCAAACGTGAGCTCTCCAACAGAAATTTATTTCGTTGATAGCTTTTCAAGTATTGGATTACTGCAAGTTAACTGTATTTATAACCAACTAAATAGACTATTGGATCTTGTTTTTATCAGTGACAATGTAAACTTCACGTTATCGGAATGTATGTCTCCCATCTCTCCGGCTGTAATGCATCATGTGCCTCTCGCTCTTGAGCTGGAGTTTTATAACTTTGATTCATTGCCGGATGATCGCAGTATTAATTTTAACTATAAAGCGTGTGATTTTTCTTCCTTAAATGATGCCCTATCAAATATAGATTGGAGTTATGCTTTCCGTGGCAGTGATGTAACCTCTTGTTACCGTATTTTTAAGACCACCCTCTATGAGCTATGCCTACAGTACATCCCTATTCTTAAGAAGAAGGTGTACAAACTACCGTGGTATACGAAGCGCTTAAAGCATCTAAAAAATTTAAAAAACAAATTTAGCAAATTGTATAAATCCTCAAACGAAACCGCGCATCTTCTTAAGTTCCGGTACTTTCTAAAAGAATTTAATTGCTTGAACAAATTTTTATACCGAAACTATATTTTAAACTTTGAAGCTAATATTATCTCGAATCCCAAATATTTCTGGCGTTTCATTGATTCCCGAAAATCTTGCTCTTCAATTCCAACAAATGTTTTCTACAATGGTCGCTCCGCAAATTCAGCCTCTGACTCGGCAAACCTATTCGCTGAGTTTTTTTGCGCTAACTTTGTCAATGACATGGACTCGAATATAACGGGCTCTAGCTCCTCTAGTGACTCTTCGCTGAATTTTGGTTCGCTAACCATTTCAACCGAGGACGTTATTAAAGGAATTGGTGATCTTAAGCCATCTTCACAAAGCGATGTAGAGGGTTTCTCGGCTTTTCTGTTGAAAAACTGTATGTTTAGCTGAGCCTCTTACTGCAATTTTCAATCACTCTCTGGCCTCGGGCATATTTGTGGACGACTGGAAACAAACGTCTGTAACCCCTATCTTTAAAAGTGGGAACAAAAATGATGTCCGCAACTACAGACCGATATCAAAGCTATCTTCAGTCTCCAAATTATTTGAGATTGTTGTAAGCTATAAACTGTCTTTTGATGTTAAAAACCTAATTTCTACTAATCAGCATGGGTTCGTCGCAAACCGCTCAACAGTCACAAACCTGGCTATTTTCAGTGATTACTGCTTATCTGCTTTTGAAAACAAAGCTCAGGTGGATACCATCTACACTGACTTCTCGAAAGCTTTCGACAAAGTATCACATCGTTTACTTCTGCTGAAACTGATCTCTTTTGGATTTCATTCGACATTTTTGTCTTGGGTTAAATCCTACTTAACTGATAGGCGCTGCTTTGTAGTAGTCGATAATGCAACCTCACAACCGTTCATCGCGTCCTCGGGTGTCCCTCAAGGCAGCATTCTCGGTCCCCTATTTTTTGTGCTTTTCATCAACGATATCAGTTCTTGTTTCAAATTTGCTAATTACCTACTTTATGCTGATGACCTTAAAATATTTGCAACTATCAAAAACCTTTATGACTCAGCCAACTTGCAATCGGACCTGAACAGAGTTCATGAATGGTGCTGCAAAAACCAGTTGACGCTAAATATCAGCAAATGCTTTCATGTTTCTTACAGTAGACATCTCAATACTTTGCATACATCATATTCTATCTCTGGCTCTGTTTTGCAATCTGTGACCCAAATGAAGGACCTTGGTGTTGTCTTTGACTCCAAACTCGCATTCAATAGTCATGTCGATTACATCCTTTCGCGCTCATACTCGATGTTAGCTTTTATCCGCCGAAACTGTCAGGCGATTACGAACCCTTATACTCTTAAAACTCTGTTTTGTGCACTAGTCAGGTCAAGACTGGAGTATGTCTCAGTAATTGACCCCTAAATTTTCTGCCGCTGGCAACTTGACAACGCAGTAAACAAAAAACATCTGTTCTCTGCTGTCAACTCAATTGTCACCCACACGTGTTATATTTCATTCGAAAATTTTCTCAATAAATAATTAGCAATGGTTTGTTGTCGTGTATTATTAAAAAATTAAATAAATGTATAATTTCAATAACAAATTTCAGGGCAAACAAAGGAAAACTCGAAAAATACAAAAACAACGTACAGCGAAACTGAAGCGAT
>NW_023478338.1:0-2614 GCF_013731165.1 Rhagoletis pomonella | reverse complement strand
AGTTAATCTAATAGCCTATTTCCTCCAAAGGCTTAACTGCAGTTAAGCCTTTGGAGGAAATAGGCTATTAGATTAACTTTGACTACGCACTTCGAATCTTGCGAAAATCGAGAGCAAAGTTGTGAAAATTCACCTTTGGGATAAGTTCGTGGAAACGTTTGATTTTATGATCCATGACGGGTTTTAGATTACGACTAAAAAATCTGAAGGATAAAGAATATATAATATATTATGCATTTGATTAAAATCAAAATTTACTTGAATTCGTTCCCTCGTTTGTGTATCTGTACGCGCTCCCCATCATATTTGATTTCAGTGTATAAACCGCTTGGGCATTTCTTGAATGCTTCTTCAACCGATTTACAGGCATTAGCTAACATAGGGGAAATGGGCGTCATTACTTGCACCTGACCAATTTTACCTGTAACCTAGTTGGACAATTTATTTTACTACATATTAATATTAGGCAAACAAGATTTATTTTGTTTACACATTTACTTTTGTGACTTTAAGAGGCGACGACACCAACTGTTTCTGCTTTCCTGTGGAAGCGAATTGCTTCACAACAGCAGCCAAGTCCCGGGAAGATTGGTAGGCGGGATAGGCAAGTGGTCCAAATGCATCAAGTATATGCCGCGCTCCTGCATTTATACGCAAATCTTGCTTGATTAGACGTATCACCTATTAATTAAACAATTTCAAAACATTTTAAGAAAGTTGGATTATTTTTTTTAAGTTTTCAGCGCACCATTCTCAGGTCTAAAGCAGTTGCTTGCTTGCACAATTGTCGCAACAAATCTGTTTGTTCATCTTCTTTGGTACGCTGTTCCAATTTTATCAGAAATTCTTCAACTTCTTGTAAATAGAGCGAACTTTCTTCTTGCGGTTTTATTTTTTGTGAAGTCTCAAAATACTTCGACAATGTTTCGGAAACGTCGCCATCTGCAATGAAATACTTATTTAAAGCTAATATTGTTCAATAAATAACCTACCTTGTTCCAAATCCCGCTGCATGTCTTGAATATCAGAAGAGAATATCCTTGAGAACAACTTGACCATTTGCTTGTTTTGCAGGTTGTACACCCGGTGACTGGCACCGGGTATTAACATTTGTACCCAAAGCAACACATCGCCTTTAAAACCTTTACGATCAGCACCTTTTTGAAAGAACACTTTCAGCAATTCTGCTTTGTTGTTATAGCTGCGCTCTTCCCCAATTTCATCACAAACGCGACGAAAAGTATCTAGCCGGTTGTCTTGATTTTTAAACATTTCAATGACGAAGTGCCGAGCTGTTTGTCTCACTGTGCTAATTTTCTTTCTTGAACAAAACAAATTAAACATTAAAACCATTAAAACAAATGAAATAAACACGTATTTTCCTTTCTCACCGCAGAAAATTGCAAGCAAATATTCGACTCGCGCGTAAACAAATCAGGCCGCTTTGACACGGCTCAGCTGTTTCCAACAGTTCCAAATGTCAACATCATTCCAGTGTTGTCGGCATCGAGAGTACAGTGCCGATTTGAGTTTTATGGCGGCGTCGATGAAAGAGTGCAGGTATGTGAAGCCTTGAAATTAAAAAAATATTTATATGTATGTATATGAAATAAATGTTTTATTTTCTAGATCAAATTTCTGGATTTTCATATACCAGCAGAAACAAAAAATTCAACGGAATGCAAGCCAAATGATTCATTGCAATTGCTAACCCTAGTGCGAGGGAAATATGAGCCTACTGAAACATTTTGCGGCGCATTCCTACCAAAGCCAATCATGTCGAATGGACCCAAGATTTTATTACAATTTGTTGGGCGCTATCCGCCGACTGGTTCAAAAATCAATTATTACGGTTTCAAAGCAGAGTACAAGTTTGTTAAGAGTGCGTTACTTTTATAAATACCTACATGTATGTATCGTAGTGAATTAATATACAGGCATGTTCTGAAATTCGAAAATTTTAAATCGACTTGATTTCGATAATTTTTTCGATGGTTTTTAACCAAAAAATTTACAACTCTCGCATTAAAATTATTTATTTCATATCGCTGTTTCTTCTTTTACGGTTTTCAATTAGACTATTCACTCTTTTCATCAGATATAATTAAAAACTATTTGGCAATTCGAGTCGATTTCAAAGTCTCGAATTTCAGAACATGCCCGATAAAGTGTACGTCGTCATATTTGAAAGCAAAATTGTTATTATTTTTTCCTTTCATTTCTGTTGTTCGCTTTTTTCAAATCTGGCCTTAACCCTTCGTTTTTGGACTGAAATCAGCATGAATTTCTTGGCATTTTTCCTTTAGTTTTTTATTCAAATCCAAAAAAATACATAAGTTCTCACTCAAAGGGGTTAACGTGAAAGTCAAATCAAAGAAAATTTCCTGATAATAAATTATCAAATAAGAATACCAGAATGTCATTGCTATCTGGCACACTTTATATGCTTTCATCCTGGTATGTATCACTTATATACGGGGTATTCACACCGATCTCGTTACTTCGGTACTTGGTAGCTTAACGCACATTTTGTTTTTCTTAGGGCCAGTTTAAACTTAGATCACGTAAACTGCCTTTATATTGAACATCTGCCTGACATTTGATTGGCTATTCT
>NW_023478337.1:0-2614 GCF_013731165.1 Rhagoletis pomonella | reverse complement strand
CATGTAAGTATATGTACTTCAAATATTCTAAATATTTCCTCTACTAAGGGCCGTTTTCTGAAGTAACCTTTAACTTGAAAGCTCACTATATATTTAAAGGTGGGATTAAAAATAAAGCTATGTCTAAAGTTAAGCATTTCTATTATCGGTTTTTGACGTATGTATGTTTCCTGGTTGTAAATCAATTTAAAACCGACAAAAAAAATGATTTACTTTAGACACTATCATAAACTTTAATGCAACCTTTAAATATAAAGTGAGCTTTAAAGTTACAGGCTACTTGAGAAAACGGCCATAAATGTTACGTTAAACTACTTAATTTCACATTGAATGTGTGCTACTAAATACCATGATTGCTTGCCACTTAAATAAACACATACATATGTATATATGTATGTAAATGTGCACCCCACCACACTTATAATCAGTAAATCACAGTGCAATTATCGGCTCTTAGCAATTTAACTAAGTACATTTTATTTAAATTTGTATGTTTGTGTATATGGATGCAAGTACATACATAAATATTGTTCACTTGATTGTTGTACAACAAATGGTTTTGTGTTTGAATTCACCACACACAGAATCGCAGCTAAACACTGATTGCAGGTAGGTTAGAGATCAGCGGCAAGATCAACACGATTAGTAATAAATAATACATCAGGAAAAGCCAAACATACACAACTGCTTACATACATACATACATACATGCATGTGTATTAGTGCATGTTCAGATATTCAAGCACGCAAACAAACACTAATTGCATATTCAAATTCGCATTCACTTTGCATGCCTTTCATCAGCTCCATCAATGCGCATTTAAAGATTTTTTTCCTAATCTTATTGAGAATACATGCTTGCGCTGTCAATTCACTAAGCTCGTAGTAATCACAACATTGCAAGTAAATAAGCTGATTTTTCTGCTGTTGTTGTTTATTTATTTATGTGCAGCTAGCCGTTTTGCTTTGAGATTGGCCATTGATCGATGATTGCGCCCGCCTGTGTAAACGTTCACATTGATCAAGTAGCGATCGTGACTTTGATAATTTCTCTTTAGCTGATTTTTGGGAAAGTTTGGAAAATTGCCGATTAAGTATTTACATGTTTGTGTGTTGGATTTAGAAGAATGGCGCAGCAATTATGGTGTTATGTTCAATAGTCTGAATATTACAAAGAACCCTAGGTAAAATTTCCTTACGAGAAGCAGACAACTTTTGGAATGCTCAATCATACAGAGTACTGGGTAAGGCCACCTGATGTGTACCACGAACATATCGTTAGGTCAGGGAATATTTTGAAAAATTTCATATATTTTTTCCATGTCATTGACAATTATATTCTAGAGCAAGGCAAAGCTGAGCAAGTAAGTAGATAAGTTCGGGCGAAATTGAACTTTATATACCCGGCGTATTAAATATCGTTTTTCCACTTTTCAGTAAACTGCATGATAAGCAAAAGTGTTTTTTCCGATAGTTAGTTTAAGTAAATTGATAAACTAAATTTCATATTTTAATATGGGTGTCACAAGAAAGAGATTTAAGAAGGCTTAAAGCCTAAAATATTTTTGAGGAGAGTTGCCACCTGTTTGAAATTTTTTGATTTTAAATAAAAAGAAAAGATAAATTTATTATTTTATTATGGGTGCCAAACTAAATAGGTTATAAGCCTTCTTAAAAATATTTTTGATGACAGAACTGTGTGAAAAATTTAATTATACCGATAAAATAAATTAAGTAATCCAATACGAGTATCACATTGAAAGAGGTTTAAAAAAGTTGACTGCTGAAAATAATTTGATGCGGGCTGCCACCTGTTTAAAAAATTTTATTTGATTTAATTCATAAAATAAACTAAATATTTTAATATGGGTATCAAACTAAAGAGGTTTAAAGAGGCTTGCCGCCCAAAATATTTTTGAGGAGGGTTGCCACTTGTTTGAAAATTGTTGATATAATTCCATTGATAAGATAAATCAAATATTACAATATGTTTATTAAACTACATAGAGGCTTAAGAGAGTTTACTGCCAAATTATTTTTGAGATGTGTTGCCATCTATTTGAGAAATTTTAATACAGCAAATTGTAGAATATAAATTTAATTTAATTAACATAATAAGATAAAATAAATATTATAATATGGGTGTCAAATGGAAGGTATTGTAGAAATCTTTGATTTAGAGGTATTGCCAATTGAGTTATCACTGAGTTGTTTTGCATATATCAGGCAATTTAGTTGGTTTTTGCATACATTCGACTTACGAGCTATACGTCAACGTTCCTATGTATGACCCAATATTTTTTAGGTATTTTGTCATATGTGTACGGGCTACATATCGGGAGCTTATATTCAATAACCTCTATCTACAAGTTTCATAAATAGTTTCTGATATTTGAAACCATCTTGTGTTGATTCCAACTTTGAAATCCTTTTTTAAATTCTACCAACAAGCGATATATGTACATATGTATGTATAAAGTTAATATTTGCACCAGTCATGCCTAACAGTCGTATCTTTTCGTCCTTTCGCAGTATATATATATTTTTTATACCCGAGCGCACTTGTGCACATAACGGTTGTTTGTAACAGGCAAAACGAATCGAGATAGATATA
>NW_023478336.1:410-2615 GCF_013731165.1 Rhagoletis pomonella | reverse complement strand
TATGGACAATATTTAGAACGCATTGACTAGTTGAACCTTCAAAACCAACTTACACTGCTTTTATTTCGATTAGGAAAAGTTAATTTTAAAATATCGAAGAAAATGCGGGACAAAGGCAGGACACTTGGAAAAAATCAGAACATTTTGGGGGTTTTCTGTTTTGAAAAACTACGCAGGACAGACCTTTAAATAACAGTACGGTCCTGCAAAAAACAGAACGGATGGTCACCGTAAGTATGAGCTACATTTTTATCAAAAATTATTTGTTTTCTGAATATTATAGATATTTGTTGAATAAATGTATTGAAAAATTATAATTTTTTACAAAAATCTACCTCTTTTTATTATTGACTCTGTCACAAGAAAACAAATAAACCGGTGATGGCACGCGCTGGTCGCGGACGCACTTGACCAAACTAAGTCCTGACGCGCTCGTTGCATTGCGCGACAGCCTACAAGTAAAAATAACGGTTTTCCACCTTGCGATCCATTTTTTTCTCAACAGAATATTTTAGAGTAAAATTTTGCATATATGGTTTTTTTCTGTGTGAAAAAGTGATGGAGAAGACTATTATTTTTATATTTTGATCAACAATTTTATAAATATTTACCCTTAAAAATTATTACAAAAAATAAATAAAACCTACGCTCTTGAACAGTTTTTAATATCAATGAAAATGAGGTTGAAACAGTCGACAATGTTGATGGAGGAACCGACCCGAACGGGGTTTAGTTGCCGCTACAACAACACAAATTCGATTATTCAAATTGTACAGAATTTTTATTAGGTTTCCATATTGTTATTATATATTGCGCTGAATTCTTTTTAGCAAATCATCTCTCTTGCCACAATTTGTTGATATCTAGAGAGAGAGAGAGAGGGTTAGGGTTCGAATTCCATTGCAGGCAGCATGCAAATTAAATATATTTTTTTGGTTTTTATATTGATTATTCACTTCACGGATGTTTTTTCAGAACGAACGCGGCCATTTTAATATGCGCGTAATTGAATTGAATATTTACCAATAGTACAGTACTTTCGTTGACGTTTATAGTAAGATCAATTACGTTTCTATTTGATTTTAATATTTTTTCCCTCAGTATATATTGACAGTTTCCTGTGTTTTGGAATTGTTTGGTTGTCGCAGGGCGTTATTTACTCCAACAGAATTAAGTTTAATTATTTCCAACTGCATACATATAGGGATGTGGAAAGAAGTTTAACAAATTCTTCATTAAATTTAATTGCCGCATAAGATCATTTATGATTGAAAATTTAAAAAGGCATGTAAATTTATACCGTAATTCCGAAATTATTGAATAAGAATATCGAAAGATTTAAATAAAACTTCACTGATTTAGCATATTTAAGAGCATATTATGTTTATTTATTGGACTTCTTAAAGCGCTTATATCAATTTTCTTATGCACATTTTTGCCAGCCCTGGTAATAACCAATACCTTCATCATACCATGGTCAAAACTTACCAATAGATGTCTGAGCTTCGTTCATTGCTGCTAACCATTCCACGGCTGTTTGTTGCATAAAATTTGCTGTGGATGTTGTAGAAGCGACGGTTATGGTGCTGCCTGTAGTTGCGGAAGTAGTAGCCAAATCACCTTCAAAGGTGCTGCTATTGTTGTAAACATCTAATTTCCCTATTTAAGATGAAAATCATTAAAACAATGCATTTAAACAGTGCGTTAGTTAACTTAATCTCATGAATTATTATCCATATTTTAAAAGAAAGCAAATACAACTTGGAAGAATAAGAACGGAATAAGTTTAGCAATATTTTAAACTAAAATATACGCATTTTTAATTCGGGCGTTTATAAATACTTGACTGTTTGATGTTCGGATTAATCGCAAATAAGCAAGAGATTATTATTATTATTATTATTATTATTATTATTATTATTATAAACAAGAGATTCCCCTAAATAAACCAAGTGTTTTAGTTAAGCTAAAAGTATCTACCGTAAATTAACTTTCCTTTAAAGCAGTGATGGGCACACCTAAATACTTTTGTACTTAAAGTACCACTTTGGGTACTAAATACACAAATACTTAGTATTTTGAGATGACTAAATACCCAAGTACTATTTACTTAGGTATTTAGGAGCTGCTAAATACCCAAGTACTATTTACTTAGGTATTTAGGAGCTGCTAAATACCCAAGTACTATTTACTTAGGTATTTAGG
>NW_023478336.1:0-310 GCF_013731165.1 Rhagoletis pomonella | reverse complement strand
CTATTAGATATTAAAGTAAGAAAAACTTGAGTATTTAGGAGCTGCTACATACCAAAGTACAAAAAACGAAAGTATTTAGCAGGCGCTAAATACTCTGGTCCAAAGTACTCAGGTACCTTGGGGATGCAAAATACTTTCACTAAAGTACCAAGGTATTTTAGTCGATGGCTAAATACTTTCAAACTAAATACTGTATAGTTTAGGAGAAATTTAGAGAATTAACACCTCAACTTACTTTACCACAACTCACTTCACCTCTCCTGAAATCAACTCACCACACCTCACCTAAACTCACCACACCTCCTACTGG
>NW_023478335.1:0-2615 GCF_013731165.1 Rhagoletis pomonella | reverse complement strand
TGAGGTTGTTGTTTTTGTTTCCAATGCGATGCTCGCAAACCACGCTACAAACGACGAGCATGCTCGCTGAAAATCAAAATTTTTTGATTTTTGGCGAGCATGCGCGCAAACCGCCCTACAAACGACGAGCATGTGCGCGGATATGCTCGTCGTGTGTAGCTACTGTTATGGTTGCTTGCGTGGGCTAAATTTCTTGTTGAACATTTAGTCCTCACAGGCTCTGTACATATGTACATACACAAAGTTTTTGCATATCCATACATTCGTACACAGTATCAACAACAACATCACTGCAGCGCTGTGCACTTTATTTTGATTTGAGCATTGTTATGTTCCATTTATTCTTTTCGTCCTTGTTTTTGTTTCATATCGAGCAAAGCATTGGTATGTTCGTGCAAACAACAACGTGGGGGGGGGGGGGGGGGAGCGGCTGCATTTGCTCAGTAATATTCCTTCGAATATTTGCAAATGTTTCTTGATTGGAGTTTGATTTCACCGTGCTTGGCTGCGTTGTTAGTTTTAATGCGTCGGCAAAAGAAACGTTGGAAACAAGCTGCCCGTTGGCAAAAAAGGCTCCTGGTATAGTGGTACTGTGCACTGTGTGGGACCGTTTCGCTTGTGCGGCTCCTCCACTGTTATTCTTCGGTATAGAAGGTATCGTAAGTTTTAGATTGGGTCCACTGCGCTTTTATTGATTTGCTTTGTTTCTGGCTTAAGTTCTACCTTACACATAGGCTGAGCGATTTTTCCTCTCTTGATAATATTGACAGCATTTTTAACAGTAAATCCTGCCTTTTCTTGAGCATCACTCTAGGTACACTTGATTTATACC
Source organism: Rhagoletis pomonella (assembly GCF_013731165.1). Lineage (NCBI taxonomy): Eukaryota > Metazoa > Arthropoda > Insecta > Diptera > Tephritidae > Rhagoletis > Rhagoletis pomonella. The sequence goes on along the minus strand of NW_023478335.1, from coordinate 1,783 downwards.
TTTTATTACTACTTGCAGTCCTTAGCTGCTTTTGAGCTGGTACGTATAGATGTTTTTTTAGCGTCATTAAGGTGTTTGGTTACCAACCGGTAATTTTATTCAGTTAAAATCTGAAGTTTGGTCTCTTTAATGTTGCCCTTGGTAATTGACGTTACGTGGAACGTATTGTCTCCAATAAGCTGAATTAATTTATTCACGAGCTCAGTACAGTTTTGCTCTCGTAAATAAATTGGGGCGGTTTGGGTTTGGCTTTGGAAACTTCATTCGGCTCTTTGTCACATTCATTGTCCAGAATCGCAAACTTATTTCCCAGTAGAGAGTTAATGTCAGTGGTTTTCGTTTTTGCAATTTTTTGCTTCTGTGGGCTTAATTTTCGTTTGACTTGTATGTGTCAATACTCGTTTGAGTAAATGTACGGGTAGTTGGATTAAGTAGGTCAACTTTCTCTGCGCTGCGTTGGTTGGCTTGGGCTGGTGCCGATATTCCCGTTTGTGCAGGTGTGGGTGAACTGCGTTGTGAAACCGCTGACATTGCTGAAGTCGTGGTTGTAGTCGTTGTTGTGAGAGCTGCGCTCACCGTTGTTACTGTGCTTGTTGCTAAGCTAGTGCCTTGTTGTTGTGTTAGAACAACAACAAGATGTAATGCACGAGGTTTGGGGGGGAGGGAGAGAACGATTTATCGCGATCAGCATTGTTTATGGGGGAAACGAACAAAAAGTAAGCATTTCGTCATTTCAGCTGAATGCTTTTGGTCACCTTCTGTTACGGCAAGATTTACTTCACTGCACTTGGTGCTTGTTTCACTATTCGGTAAGCGCGGTTATAATCAATACAGCAATGGGCTGTACACGACGAATGTTGGAGAATTCGGACGAAACTTACCACAAAGAGATGGAGAAAGAGATTTGATCATTATTAAAACACAATGATCTCCCGGATAATATCATAAGCACAAAATTAAAAAGATCTAAATCGCAATTCAGTAAACATAGATCAGAAAATTCTACAATATTCAAATCAGTAACTTATGTCCCTCATCTGTCAGAGCGCCTGGCTAAATCAGACTGCTACAACAAAGATAAAATAATAAAAGCCCACAAACCTACAAATACATTAAAAACATATTAAATAAAATGAAGTCAAAAATACCCGAATTGGAAAAAAGTAATGGTATTTATAAAATCTCTTGTAAAGGTAAAAACAACGAGTCATGTAACAGCTTATACGTAGGAACCACAAAATCAAAATTAAAAATTAGATTAGCACAACACAAATCGGACTTGAAACAATGTCAGCTTAGAAATATCAAACAAACAGCGCTCATGGCCCACTGTGCAGCTAGCGGCCACTCACCAGATTTCAACGACGCTGCGATTGTACAACAAGAACAACACTACAATAAGCGCTTTGCCTTACAGTAGCTACACACGACGAGCATATCCGCGCACATGTGCGCCAACATGCTCGCTGTCGTTTGCTACAGACGGCGAGCGGCTCATCAGTGATTTTGTACTCAAAGCGTAAACATGGAAAGGAAAGACGCGGATGATGCAATTGAAATACTTATGACTTAGGGTTTTTTATGTATGTGTTACTTAAATTTATTTATATTTTACTTATATGTATGTACATACATATACATATAGTAATTTAGCCTCATTTATCAAAAAGTCAATTAACGCACATAGCTTGGATGCATTTATCCGCGATGTGCAAACTGCAAGCATCAACACAAAGTGAGGTTGTTGTTTTTGTTTCCAATGCGATGCTCGCAAACCACGCTA
>NW_023478334.1:0-2615 GCF_013731165.1 Rhagoletis pomonella | reverse complement strand
GTCTTTGCTTAAAGGTGAAGCTTTTCTTCTTCTGTGACATGTACAACCGCAATGCGTTACTGGACATTGCTTCCGGCTTATCATCCGGAGTGCACCATCTCACATGGTCGTGCTTCTGCCGGCCACTGGTGGTGACCAGACCATGTCTCTTCGCGTGGGCACCCTTTTCGGATCTATGCCGCATCATCTGTCCCTGACACCCTGACTCCCGCCTTCGTGCTGCACTGCCTTCAGCACATCTTGTTACATCCGGATCCTTACGCTGAAACTCCCGCCGTCGTTTCGTATCTCGCTCTTCCGCCGATGCTAACTTCATTGACCGGACATGAATAATCTCACCCTTGGCTTCCGGCTTAACTGCTCGCTTTTTCCGACCACCTTTTTCAGGACACTTCAAAGCGCGCCTACTGCTACCACAGCCGCTTCCATTTCCGGCCACCGGCGTATCACCATTGCAACGTGGTTCAGTGGCTTTCCTCCTGCCGGAAACACTGCCTGGCTCGCCATGACCACTTCCTTGTTGCGACCTCTTCTTCACTGAGCTAGCGGAACCGTCACGCTTTTTCTGTATCAGTGAACCGCTTCCTTCTCCTGGTAAAACCACTCCGTCTCCATCACTGCCAACCTCCGCCCAACTAACCGCTTCCGTTTCTGGTGGAATTGTCGACACTTCCTCTAAGACTAACCGTCTACTGCAGTACTGGCTGTCGTAACCAACCCTAAGTGGCACTTTCCTGTGACGATCTGTCAGGATCATTCTCTGGAGGTCAATCTTCATGCCTTGGCCAAGTAAGAAATCCACGCCGATGATGACTTCATCCACAATGTCTGCCACTATAAACTTAGTGTACGAGGCCCAATCGTCGATTATTACCTCGCATGGTACTTCTCCTAATACTTGGGTGCATTCACCAGTTGCAGTCTGCAGCTTTGCTCCAGGTAGTGGCTTCACATAAAAAGTGGCCAAATCCGGTCGAATAATGGAATGTGTCGCTCCAGTATCCACTGTCAGTACTCTCTCCTGCCCATTCACACATCCACCAATAGTGAGGTTGCTCGCATTCCGGCCAATTTGTGAGACGGAGATTATGGGCCCTTCAACTTCTGGAGCCAGCACGCGGCCCTTCCTGCTGGCTCGTTTCAGTTTAACGACTGATTGGAGTTGGCTTCGTCTCCTTCAGCCCTGCGTTTGCGTCCTGCTGAATTGTTGAGACCATTGGGACTTGCGCTGCAATCGCGGGCGAAGTGGCCTGACTTTCCACATTTAAAACATTTGCCAGAACCATGCTTTTTCTCGCCCAGCAGTTGGATAATCTTCTTCAGCATTTCATTTGTCTCGTCCGGTGTTTCCACTTCCACGCGATGTGCTTTGTAGGCTGGTCTACTTAGGAGCGCCGCCGTTTCACGCGTCTGAGCATACGAGACAGTTTCAGCAAATGTTGGCTTTGGATTCGCGTACGTCTCTCGCTTGGTATACACGTCCCGCATTCCGTTGATGAACCTCTGGATTTTTACTCTTTCGAGGTGCTCGCCAGATGCATCTCCAATTGCCAAATGAGCCAACCTTTCAACCTCGGAGGCGAATTCCTGTAGAGTCTCGTTGGATTTCTGGCAGCTACCATAACGTCTCTCCACTGCACCCATTAAGGCATCGTAACTGTTCCTTTCACCATCAGGAATAGTCTGCAAGATTTCCGCTGCAGGTCCTTTTAATGCAACGAACAGTGCAGCGGATTTATCCTCCATGCTCCAGTGATTTGCTGTAGCTGTCTTCTCAAACTGGAGCTTAAAGACTTGGAAAGGAATCGTGCCGTCAAAGGATGGAGTCTTTACCTTGGGCGCGCTGGTCGAAGAAGGTGGGCGATTCAACTGCATATCTCGAAGGCGACCTTCCAACTCTTCTACCTTAGCCTCGACTTTCTCCTGAATTAGCTCTTCGATTTTATCTTGTCGTTCCTCGATTTTATCCTGTCTCTCTCTGAGTTCTGCGTTATCTTTAAATAAATTCTCTTGTAGCTGAGTAATCTTTTCATCTAGCTGCGATGACATGTACGTTTTCTGTGCTTCCAGCTGCGAGGACATGCGTGTTTCCTGCACTTGCAGCTGGGATGAAATCTGTGATATGGCACCCAACAACATGTTCATGTCTATAGCCGTTGACGCACAAGGAGCCTTTCCCTGCTCTTCAAGCTTCGCTGATGTCTGCTGCACATCCTTCGACGAACAAGCAGCCTCATCCTTCTGTTCATCCTTTGCAGATGCATCGTCGGATTTACCCTGGAAGTCGTATTTGTCCACGTCGATGCCTTCAGCTTCCATAGCCTCCCGCAAACGGGATAATAATTCCACTTTTCTTCCGGAGGTTGCTAAATTTCGTTTCTCCAACTCCTGCTTGAGTTCCTCAATCTTTAGATCCTGAATTTTTGCCATTTTCAGTAGTTTATCCTTCGGGATTTATTTAACAATCCCACTTCTGACACCAATTGTTACGATTATCCTCGAAACCTTGAGGGATTACCCAAATATACTCGGACTCGTATCGCTGGATTGTTAAATAAATGCTAACGATGACCAAATTGTAGTACAATTAACTTTATTGTACAACAAACAATTTT
>NW_023478333.1:0-2615 GCF_013731165.1 Rhagoletis pomonella | reverse complement strand
AGAATAGCCAATCAAATGTCAGGCAGATGTTCAATATAAAGGCAGTTTACGTGATCTAAGTTTAAACTGGCCCTAAGAAAAACAAAATGTGCGTTAAGCTACCAAGTACCGAAGTAACGAGATCGGTGTGAATACCCCGTATATAAGTGATACATACCAGGATGAAAGCATATAAAGTGTGCCAGATAGCAATGACATTCTGGTATTCTTATTTGATAATTTATTATCAGGAAATTTTCTTTGATTTGACTTTCACGTTAACCCCTTTGAGTGAGAACTTATGTATTTTTTTGGATTTGAATAAAAAACTAAAGGAAAAATGCCAAGAAATTCATGCTGATTTCAGTCCAAAAACGAAGGGTTAAGGCCAGATTTGAAAAAAGCGAACAACAGAAATGAAAGGAAAAAATAATAACAATTTTGCTTTCAAATATGACGACGTACACTTTATCGGGCATGTTCTGAAATTCGAGACTTTGAAATCGACTCGAATTGCCAAATAGTTTTTAATTATATCTGATGAAAAGAGTGAATAGTCTAATTGAAAACCGTAAAAGAAGAAACAGCGATATGAAATAAATAATTTTAATGCGAGAGTTGTAAATTTTTTGGTTAAAAACCATCGAAAAAATTATCGAAATCAAGTCGATTTAAAATTTTCGAATTTCAGAACATGCCTGTATATTAATTCACTACGATACATACATGTAGGTATTTATAAAAGTAACGCACTCTTAACAAACTTGTACTCTGCTTTGAAACCGTAATAATTGATTTTTGAACCAGTCGGCGGATAGCGCCCAACAAATTGTAATAAAATCTTGGGTCCATTCGACATGATTGGCTTTGGTAGGAATGCGCCGCAAAATGTTTCAGTAGGCTCATATTTCCCTCGCACTAGGGTTAGCAATTGCAATGAATCATTTGGCTTGCATTCCGTTGAATTTTTTGTTTCTGCTGGTATATGAAAATCCAGAAATTTGATCTAGAAAATAAAACATTTATTTCATATACATACATATAAATATTTTTTTAATTTCAAGGCTTCACATACCTGCACTCTTTCATCGACGCCGCCATAAAACTCAAATCGGCACTGTACTCTCGATGCCGACAACACTGGAATGATGTTGACATTTGGAACTGTTGGAAACAGCTGAGCCGTGTCAAAGCGGCCTGATTTGTTTACGCGCGAGTCGAATATTTGCTTGCAATTTTCTGCGGTGAGAAAGGAAAATACGTGTTTATTTCATTTGTTTTAATGGTTTTAATGTTTAATTTGTTTTGTTCAAGAAAGAAAATTAGCACAGTGAGACAAACAGCTCGGCACTTCGTCATTGAAATGTTTAAAAATCAAGACAACCGGCTAGATACTTTTCGTCGCGTTTGTGATGAAATTGGGGAAGAGCGCAGCTATAACAACAAAGCAGAATTGCTGAAAGTGTTCTTTCAAAAAGGTGCTGATCGTAAAGGTTTTAAAGGCGATGTGTTGCTTTGGGTACAAATGTTAATACCCGGTGCCAGTCACCGGGTGTACAACCTGCAAAACAAGCAAATGGTCAAGTTGTTCTCAAGGATATTCTCTTCTGATATTCAAGACATGCAGCGGGATTTGGAACAAGGTAGGTTATTTATTGAACAATATTAGCTTTAAATAAGTATTTCATTGCAGATGGCGACGTTTCCGAAACATTGTCGAAGTATTTTGAGACTTCACAAAAAATAAAACCGCAAGAAGAAAGTTCGCTCTATCTACAAGAAGTTGAAGAATTTCTGATAAAATTGGAACAGCGTACCAAAGAAGATGAACAAACAGATTTGTTGCGACAATTGTGCAAGCAAGCAACTGCTTTAGATCTGAGAATGGTGCGCTGAAAACTTAAAAAAATAATCCAACTTTTTTAAAATGTTTTGAAATTGTTTAATTGTTAGGTGATACGTCTAATCAAGCAAGATTTGCGTATAAATGCAGGAGCGCGGCATATACTTGATGCATTTGGACCACTTGCCTATCCCGCCTACCAATCTTCCCGGGACTTGGGTGCTGTTGTGAAGCAATTCGCTTCCACAGGAAAGCAGAAACAGTTGGTGTCGTCGCCTCTTAAAGTCACAAAAGTAAATGTGTAAACAAAATAAATCTCGTTTGCCTAATATTAATATGTAGAAAAAAATAAATTGTCCAACTAGGTTACAGGTAAAATTGGTCAGGTGCAAGTAATGACGCCCATTTCCCCTATGTTAGCTAACGCCTGTAAATCGGTTGAAGAAGCATTCAAGAAATGCCCAAGCGGTTTATACACTGAAATCAAATATGATGGGGAGCGCGTACAGATACACAAACGAGGGACCGAATTCAAGTAAATTTTGATTTTAATCAAATGCATAATATATTATATATTCTTTATCCTTCAGATTTTTTAGTCGTAATCTAAAACCCGTCATGGATCATAAAATCAAACGTTTCCACGAACTTATCCCAAAGGTGAATTCTCACAACTTTGCTCTCGATTTTCGCAAGATTCGAAATGCGTAGTCAAAGTTAATCTAATAGCCTATTTCCTCCAAAGGCTTAACTGCAGTTAAGCCTTTGGAGGAAATAGGCTATTAGATTAACT
>NW_023478332.1:0-2615 GCF_013731165.1 Rhagoletis pomonella | reverse complement strand
AAAGGGATTGTCAATAAACCCGCAGAAGTCCACCGTTGTCCCATTTATCAAAAGAAGGAATGTCAACTTGACTAAACCCATCTGGGCAGGGGCAGAGATTGAGTTCTCAGAAGAGGCGAAGTATCTAGGGGTAACCCCGGACAAAAGGCTCAATTGGAACTCACATCTCCGTAACGTTATCAACAAAGCTACAAGGGCGTTTTATGCCTGCCAGAGACTCCATGGTAAAACTTGGGGAATATCACCAAAACTAACATATTGGTATTTCAGTACGGTCGTGAAACTTGTTATCGCATATGCGGCACTGGCCTGGCGGCCAAAAGCAAAGCAAACAAGTGCCACCTTGAGCAAGCTACACCGCTTGATCTGTGTGGCCATCATGGGAGCTATGCGCATGCGTAGGAGCTATTCTGATAGAAAAGGAGGCCTGTTGGAGCGCCGTACGGCTGCCCAATGTAATCATCATGAAAAGTGGAGATCTTTGGGGTCATTTGGAGGTTCTCAAGTCTTTTCTGGATCTTAGTGGGATCTATCAAGCTCACAGATATCATGGTACCGAAATTATCCTTTGACAAGCCTTACAAGGTCAGAATTCCTTAAAGGGACTGCTGTAAAGCGATAATATCTATGATTGACAAAGGGTCCCAAGTATGGTATTCCGATGGATCAAGGATGCAGGACGGGAGTACTGAGGCAGGCGTGATTGGACCAAAGTTCCAGAAAAGTTGCCAATGGGCTCATACCCCACCATATTCCAGGCGGAAGTCTTCGCAATTAAATTTTGTGTTCGAGAATGTCTTCGGAGAAGGACAAACGGGGCCAGAATAAATAGTATATCGGATAGTCAGGCAGCACGAAGGACCTTAGACTCATTTAGAACGACATCAAGGCTTGTAGACAGTTGTAAAACTCTTTTGAATAGCCTAGGAGCCCATAATAGAGTTAGGCTGTGGTGGGTCCCTGGGGATGAAGGGTTTGAAGGCAACGAAAGAGCTGACTATCTCGCAAAACGTGAAGCCCAAAAGCGAATGCATGGTCCCGGTCACGAGCCTTTCTGTAGTACATCTAGATGATACACCGCAGAACTGCTTAGGAGTTCTCAGATTTCTGCCACCCTTCCAAGAGGAACTCAGAAAGACCCCGTGAACTCAGCCGCAAAATATATCCTATACGATTTCGTTTTCACTGAAAGCTAGGCAGGAATAATCTCCATAGATATACTACAAAATATTTAAAGTTGTGACTGGTGGACAGATCCTAGTTACCGTCTCTGAAGGAAAAGTTACCTTAGACAAAAATTTATTTTTATTTTTTAAATACCTATTAACATGGTACTAATTTGATATAGTCATTTAGCAAGAGGTTACTAATGAAATATGGTATTAATCCATAACGTAAAGTTAAAAAAAAAAAATGAATAGTGCAAATTTTCCAGGATATGCAAGCATGAAATTTTTAAATGCAAATTTTCAATGCCCATTCGTTCTTACGCACAAAAACTTTTTTTAATTCTGCAAAATTGTATCTTTAATCTGATCCACATATAAATATGTAGTTATTCCATATTTCTCTGAATTTTTAAATTATTATTTTTTTTTAATTATCTAAAAATAGCTTTGCAATTTCAAAGTCTATTTAAAAAAAAATCCTGACGGAAAACTAAAAATACATATATTAATTTTTTTTTGTGTAAAATTTACTATCGCACGTTGTTATTAATAAAGAAAATGTTAAACTCATCACTAAAATTAAAGACCCTGAGTGATTGTTTTTCGTAGTAGACGTGCAAATATTAATTATTTACTGCATGCCACGTGAGAGTATGTGATATCGTGATTCGACAGACAAGTCCATCTGAGATTTTCTTAGCTGATAAAAGTCGTGATTTCTGTGAGTTTTCATATTGGGTTTGTTGTGAAAAAATTTGGCTTAAGAAAATAAAAAAATAATACAAATAAATATTCCAATTTAAATGAGTGATTGAAAACATTGGACACATGTGCGAACGATTCACGTGAACAGGATTAGTACATACACAAACACACAAATAAATAGGGAATGTAAAATAGAGGTGAGGAGCTTTCTGAGTGCAACAACTTCACCGCATACATACCTTCCACATTGACCTCGATGTCTTCCAAGCGACCGCCAGCGTGATTGATAACAAAAGAATTCGGCTGATGCACCGGACCGGGCCCACCGAGTGACACTTGCGGACCAGACATGCCGCCACTAATGTTCACGGTTAGCGGACAGCCGGGTACCGGCATTTTATTGAAGGTGACATTGATGGTGTGCTCACACGCCTCAGTTGGCACAAACGAAACGGAGAATCTGTAAATATGGAAGAGACCGCCCGGTTAATATAACCCCAAAAGTTAAGAGGTACCTAGAAAACCAAATAATTACCTTGCACTGCCTTGTGGATGCACCTGCGTCGGTATATTTTGACCCTTTGCCGATATCGTAATCTCCAAATTACCCTCGCCCGCATCGCCAGCGTCCACTGTAAATTGCACTGATCGCCCCACAGTGCCACGCGAAACGCTGCCCACTGCCACTTTAGTCGCATCGTAGGATTTCGCCAAGAAAGGCGTACCTTGTACAGGGAAGCC
>NW_023478331.1:0-2615 GCF_013731165.1 Rhagoletis pomonella | reverse complement strand
TAGGAGTTCAACCTGCTGCAGTAGCCGGAGCGAAGTTGTGCGAGTGTAGTGCGTGTCTCCCGAGGCAGATGAAGCTCTGTCTCGTCTATGTCCGGGGGTGGTATGCCTAGAACGGCATTCACAGGTCTAGAGTCTACATAACTCGAGACTCATGGTCCTAGCTACATAAATGGATGAATTATAACGAAAAATCTGATATCTGAACAATAAGTTGTATGGGAGCTATAGGTTATAGTTATCCGATCTTTTTAATTTTCACTGTAAGTTTTCTGTTGATAATTATTGAAAACAGTGCGGAATTTCCTGTTCCCAGCTATATAAATGGAGGAGTTATAACGAAAAATTTTATATCTGAACAATCAGTTGTATGGGAGTTATAGGTTATAGTGACCCGATCTTTGTAATTTTCACTGTAAGCATTCTGCTGATAATGGGTGCAAGTGCTGCGAAATTTCATGTTCGTAGCTGCATAAATGGTGACGTTATAACGAAAAATCTCATATCTGAACAATCAGTTGTATGGGAGCTATATGTTATAGTGGTCCGATTCTTCCGGTTCCAACAAATGATTAATACATTATAAAAATACACCCACCTACCAAATTTGATCCGGATATCTCGAAAACTGAGAGACTAGATTCCAAACAAACAGACGGACAGACAGACGACGGACAGACGGACATGGATAAATCAACTCAGCTCGACGTTCTGATCATATAAGTATATTTTAATGGGTCTATCTCTTTTTGTTCTGGTACTTACGGACATCGGACCAAAGTTATAATACCATTTCATGCTAATGAAAGGTATAAAAATTACGAATTTGAGGATAGCTAAGTAAAGTGTTAATTTTTCGTAGTGGCTGCTCTATATGCAATGTAAGATGTTTAAGATATAATATGACTTTTTTAAATTCTTCCGTTTGACCACTTTTCTTTAGAATTGTTTATTCTTCAAAATGAAAGCGAAGCTTCTCCCATGCCTACAAGTAAATATATTTGCACGGTAAAGGAATAAGAAAAAAAACTAAAAATGCATCTGATCAAAAGATGATTGTACCTAAAATCTAGTTACTGTACCTAATGTACCTTTAGGTCATCAAACGTCGGAAAAAGGTACAATTGTACCTACTTTTTCATCCCTGATGCTTAGGGTAACACCTGATTTACATGATTCAAGTACTTGAAAGCCATTCTTGCTCATTCTCTTTTGTGTTTTCTATTTTCTTTTACACGTTTCAATTCTGTTGAATTCAAGTTTTTGGTTCTTTAAATGGGAAGCAACGAAAATGCCAAAAGCAAAGCAAGAAAGTTGAAACGACTTGACGGTACAGACGCATGTGTACGCGTCCCTTTTCTTCTCACCCCCTCTCTTCCACAAGCGAGCAGAATTGAATTCAATACTTGAACTGTGTAAAAGCAGTCTATGAATGTTCGATATATCGACCATGGAATATCGATTCAAAAAATCGATTATCGTGCCAGGAAATATCGATATTCAGAATAACCGATACGATATCGAACATTTCTATCCTAATCATTGTGCATACATACAAGTGACAAATGTTCTTTTTCTGCCTGGAAACCGCCTGGAAAATAAATAGAAATATCCTGTAAGAACGTAGAAATAACCTGTCAAAATGTTAGACAGGGTGTTTAAAGGGATGTAGAAAAAGACTAATGTTATTGAAATAACCTTAAAAATTCGTCAAATATGCATTGAATTAAATGAATTCCTATGTTGATATAGCAGGTTAATATTTTAAAGCATTTTGGTCAATGACTTCTAAACTTAATAGAACTTTTCTTGCTGGTTTTGTTAGAGTCCGTTTAAAGTTTTTTTATATATATTAATTGTAACCCTGTAGCACATAGAATCAGGTGATCTTAGCTGTGAGGCATTTCAGGAAAACATCTGATTCTTTTTTCATTTATAAGTATGCACAATGACCCTAAGTTAAAATGACATTCAAAAATAGATGATTTAAATTGTTTCCTTTTTTTGGCGTGAAACCAGTATGCAAGGAAGTTTTTAAAAGGTTTTAAACCCATATTTTTGCTGTTCTTAAATCAAGGAGTCCAGTTTCTGTGTCGCAAGAATCAATTTCATTTTAAATGGTTTTTAAAAAGTTTATTACAAAAACGAAAATTCCATTGCCATGCGTTGGTGAGTTTTCGTAAATAAGCGAATCCCAAAAGGTAGATCGTGTCTGCGTCAACCTACGTCTACGCTACGTCGTTGATTGTTTGCGCTTTTAAATTTGGAAAAATTTTGATAGTAAAAATACTTGATAGTTTTGAAAAACTATCGATAGTGAAAAAAAACAAACCCATCGATAGTTGTGATAGTGCCATCAAGAGTTTGGTGCTACCAAGTTGGAATTTTCGATATTTAAGAAAGTATCGATATCATGAATCGATTTAATTCATTGCATGTAAAATCGATATGGCGATATATCGGGCTGAACAATATCGATATCGGAAAAATCGATGATGAAAATCCTACTCCCAATTGAATAGAATATTAGACCTGCTTATCAACTCAACTAATTGTGTTATTTCCATCTTGTATATTTACTGAGGATTAAAATGACATGCCCGTTGTTGTTGTTGTTG
>NW_023478330.1:0-2615 GCF_013731165.1 Rhagoletis pomonella | reverse complement strand
ACCTAACGTCCGTCCGGTCAAGCAACGGTATTTTCCCATTTCGCCTGCGGTCGAGAAACTCGTACATGACGAAATTGACGAGATGCTAAAACTCGGTGTAATCGAAGAGGCTGCAAATAGTCCTTGGTCAAGTCCGGTCGCACTGGTGAAGAAGCCAAATAAAGTCCGTCTGTGTCTTGATTCTAGAAAAATTAATAGTGTAACCGTTAAGGACGCTTATCCCCTACCGCATATTGATGGGATTCTTAGCAGAATTCCCAAGGCTAAATTCATCAGTTCATTAGACTTACGTCGCGCCTTCTGGCAAATTCCTCTTTCCAAAAACTCTCGTGCTTACACCTGTTTCACTGTTCCAAATCGTCCGTTATACCGATACCGCGTCATGCCTTTTGGCCTTTGCAAGGCCCCTCAAGCACTTTGTCGCTTGATGGATCAAGACCAAGTTTTTGTCTACCTAGACGACCTGTTGATTGTGTCAGAAGACTTTGACAGGCATATGTCCGTGCTAGCTGAAGTTGCTTATCATTTAAGGAAGGCGGGTTTGACAATAAATGTTGACAAAAGCAAATTCTGTATTAAAGAAGTGCGATATCTGGGTTATATTGTTGGGGACGGATCGCTGTGAACGGATCCCGATAAGATTTCAGCCGTTACCAATTACCCCATTCCGACCAACGTCAAACAGTTGCGACGTTTTTTAGGAATGGCTGGTTGGTACCGGCGATTCGTGGATAATTTCGCGGCAGTGACCGCTCCACTTACCAACCTTTTGAAAAAAGGAAAGGGGTTCAATTGGAACGATGAGGCTCAGAAGTCATTCGACTTACTTAAAACTAAACTGTGCTCTGCTCCAGTACTTGCGAGTCCAAACTACAGCAAACCATTTGTGATTCAGTGCGACGCCAGCAAACTAGGTGTTGGTGCGGTACTGTCCCAGAAGAACGATGAGAATATTGAGGTCCCGATAGCGTATTTTTCGCAGAAACTTAATAAAGCGCAAAGTAACTATAGTGTTACAAAACTCGAATGTCTTGCCGCCTTATTAAGCCTAAAGAAATTTAGAGCTTATGTAGAGGGGCAGGACTTCACTATAGTTACTGACCATGCAAGTCTGCAATGGCTAATGCGACAGACAGATTTGTCTAGCCGACTAGCTCGCTGGTCCCTTAAATTGCAAGGATTTAGATTCAATATTGAACACCAAAAGGGCTCACTAAATGTAGTGCCTAACTGTCTGTCGCGACAGAATTTTGAGGAGATAGCTGAAGTCCGCGAAGTAGAAGTCCGTCCGTTAGTTGATTTACAATCGCCTGAATTTTTGTCCGAAGAATATCAAAAGCTGATATGTCATGTCCGTGAAAATGAAAACCGATTGCCTGATTTGCAAGTAATCGACAACCATGTCTAAAAGAGAACTGAATATCCAGATGGCCATCCGGAAAGGGAATCATTCAATTGGAAACTTTGGATTCCCAAATCCTTAGTCCGTTGTGTCATCGAAAATGCCCATTGTCCGCCCAATAAATTCCACGGTGGCATAGCAAAAACTTTGGAGCGCTTGCGAAATAACTTATTTTGGCCAAATATGACGGTCGACGTCAAAACTTATATTGCTCAATGCGAGGTATGTCGACAAAGCAAAGCGCCTAACGTTACGTTAAGGCCACCGATGTCCGCACAATATATGGTACAACGACCATTCCAAAAATTGTATGTGGATTTGCTTGGTCCTTACCCAAGGTCCAAGGAAGGAAACATAGGAATTTTTATAGTCCTAGATCATTTGACAAAGTTTCCCCTTTTGAAGCTTATCAAAAAATTTACCACGTCAGCTATATGCGATTTTCTACATGAAAACGTATTTAATATTTTCGGAACACCCGAAATCATAATGAGTGATAATGGCAAACAATTCAAGTCCTCGCAGTTTAACAGCCTTTTGTCGGCACGTGGTATACGACATGTGTATACTGCCTTGTATAGTCCGCAAGCCAACGCGAGTGAAAGGGTAAATCGCTCCATCGTGGCGGGAATTAGATCGTACTTAAAGCAGGACCAAACTCACTGGGATAAAAATATTTCTGATATTTCTGAAGCCTTACGGAGCTCACACCATCAAACAATTGGATGTTCGCCTTATTATGCGCTTTTCGGTCAACAAATGTTATCTCACGCAAGTGAGTATGAGTTACTTAGGAAGCTGACAACTTTGGACGACAACGTACTGAACAGGGTTGACCGGCTGCAATTAATACGAAGTTCAATTACCGAAAACATCACGAAGGCCTTTGAAAATTCTTCAAAGCGATATAATTTGCGCAGCAATGCTAAAGGCTTTAAGGTAGGCGACATTGTCTTTCGACGAAATTTCGTTTTGAGCGATGCCACGAAGAAATTCTGTGCCAAATTGGCCCCAAAATTTATAAAAGCTAAGGTGATGGCGCTAAAAGGTAACTGTATGTACGAGTTAAAGGACGAGAAAACAGGGAAAAGAGAAATTTTTCATAGAAAAGACATCCAAGACAGCGGATAGTAGATACCGCACCAACACTCTAAGTTGGGGGGTTGTGTACCGGTGTACTTATGTAGGATTTAAACTTCCTTCTCCTACTCAC
>NW_023478329.1:0-2615 GCF_013731165.1 Rhagoletis pomonella | reverse complement strand
CTAACTATTAAAATAAACAAGACCACCAACAGACTGGAATACGAGATATACAGAAAGCCCACAGCGACCGACACAGTAATACATGAAACCTCTAACCACCCACAACAACACAAAAACGCAGCATTTAGACAATTATTAACTAGACTTGCGCGAACCCCATTAACTAAGGAAGCACACAGGAGAGAGCTAGACACAATATCTGCTATCGCCAGAAACAATGGATACAAAAAAGATCTGGTGGACAAAATTAGGAAGGACTCGAAACGAAAAAGTAGGGACAAGAAAGAAAACAACGATGCAGCTTGGACAGTGTTAACTTACACGGGTAAAATGACATACAAACTGTCCAAGGTTTTCCAAAAATTCAACATTCGCACATCGTTCAGAACCAGGAATAACGTCGGAAGGACACCGAACAACAGCACAAACGAAGAGGACACTCTAGATAAGCAGGGTGTATACAAATTAACGTGTGAATGCAAGGCAAGGGCAAACTGGCCGTTAGATTAAAACAAGATTCCGAGAACATATAAGAGACTACAATAAGAGGACACCAAAATCAAGCATCACACCAGAATCAAACTTCGCAAATCATATGTTCGAAAATAAATGTACACCAATGAAAACTAATAAGGCAGCCAAACTCCTCCATGTACAGCACAAAGGACGGCGTTTGAACATATTGGAAAGCATGGAGATATACAAGCAGAAAACATTTCAAGGCAGAATTATAAACGAACAAAGAAACACCGTATCCGATGTAATATTCGAACCACCGAAGTTGTTGTACGGAAAATATGAGAAGACCCCTGAAAAAAACGCCAACGCGAAGATATATACCTACGCCGCAGAGACCAAGAAAATGAAAATAACGGATTTCTATCTGCCGGCACAAGCAAGCAACCTAATACCTGCTAAATAACGGAACATAACCCGACGCAATCACGAAAATAAATATAACGGATTTCTACCCGCCGGCGAATACAAGCAACCAAAAAGCACCTACCTGTGAGAAAATTAAACAAAAGCGGTCGCACTTAGATGGGTATGCATGACCTAATGACAGCTAAAACAGATAGTAACACGAATACATAAAAAGCGGAAGGAAACACGAACTATTCAGAGCGAAAAAGGACACTGAAGATGGCACAACGCCGAAACCGGTTTGCCTCCAAACCAAATTTGACATGGGATGACGGAAAATCGTTCCACAATACATCATACTCCTACCCTGTCAGAAACACAAACAACCAAAAAGAAGTTATTGAGGCCGGTCAGGCACATCAATTAAGGACCAATACGCTTTTGGCAATATACCAAAGACGGCTACTGAAAGTACATACCACTAAGGCTAACATCTGGTTCAACAAGCAATGTTTAGAATTGCATATTACACCGAAATTCGCGCAAATAAAACTAAAATCAAACACCGAGAATAAGCGGAAAATCTTAAAAAGAGCAGAAAACTGCTTTCTTCGCCATGAAATAAGAAACCTACATGGCAAGAGAGAGCGGACAAACTCAGAGCTATTGGCAATTCACCTAGAACTAGCGGGATTCCTACCAATCCGTACACTGATGCAGATATTATATGAAATGGAGGAAAACATCAAGAAAGTCATGGGACAGAAGTACAGAAAATTGAACAAGAAACTTGAAGACCTCAGTAGAAAACAAAAGAACAAAGAACCAAAAACAAGCAGAACCGCAATTCCATTCAAACTTTGTAAATTTAAAAGCGGTCCCTATCAATGAGCAGGAGGCAGAAATACTGATGAAAGGTCTTAAACACAACATCACAAACTATGATAAAAAGAAGGAAATGGAGCACACCATTGTGGATACAGAAATGGCTATAGCATTAATCCCAAAAGAAGAGCAGGATCACACCAGGCACCTATGTAGGCATATAATTGAAAAACATGCCAAATGCAATGACAAAGGAAAGCAGGATAACGAAACCAAAACAATCAGGGTTCTTAAACAAAAACTAAAGGCGAACAACGTGATCACAACAAAAGCAGACAAAGGAAACACAACGGTATTGATCAATAAAAATGAATACATAGAAAAAATCGAACAAGTAATAAAAGAAACAGGCTGCAAGAAAATAGGAAATGATCCCACCGATGAGTACCAAGTGGCAATAAAAAGGGCGACAACGATAATAAAGGAGAATGAAGCAGGAAGACTAACATCAATGAACCCTTCGGCCCCTCCAATGATTTCATTACCTAAAATACATAAACCATGTAACCCGATGAGACCGATTATTAACTACAGATCGGCTCCGGCATACAAACTCTCGAAATACCTGAAGACCATACTAAAGAACAAACTAGAGTTACCCAATAAATATATAGTCACAAACGCGGCAGAGCTTATAGAAAAGATGACACCCTTACATATCACTAATAATACTAAATTGGTATCATTTGATATAAAGGATCTTTAGCCGTCAATACCAACAACAGAGACAATGGATATTTTATTTACAGTATTACTCGGCAAAACGGAAAAGAAAATCACAAAAGAAATTATCAATACTTTGAAGACTACGATAAACCTAAATTATTTCCGATTTAACAACAAAATATACAGGCAAATAAATGGAC
>NW_023478328.1:0-2615 GCF_013731165.1 Rhagoletis pomonella | reverse complement strand
TTGCTGTTGTTATTATTAATTTTAATATTATAATGATAATTATTATTTTTTTTTTTATAATTTTCTTTTGTGCTTCGTGCCATCTACATCTTTCATTGTTTTCCCTTGGAACCTTTATTTTTTTTTCTTCTTCTTCTTCTTATTATTATTATTCTTCTGCTGGCAATTGCCGAGTGTGTGACTTCAGTCTCTGCTGAAATTTACCTATTCGCCGCTGTGCGCCGAATTAGGCTCAGACGATGCCACGGGGGAATTTTCACCTGAGGCGTTGCTCTCATAAAATGGTTTGAGATCACTCACGTGCGCTGTTCTTCTTTTCCCTTTGTGCACCTTGTCGAGTTCTACGATCACAGGTGAGATAAAATTTAGAACGCGATGTGGTCCGCCGTATTTCGGTGCAAGCTTAGCCGCGAAATTGTCCACGGCTTTAGACAAGAAGTGTTCTTTCACCAAAACCCTGTCTCCCACGACCGGTTGCCACGATCTTCTTCGCAGATTGTAGTGTCTCGCTTGCTCTGTCGTTGCCTTTTGTTGGTTTCGTCGCACTAACTCAAACACCTCTTTCATTCTCACCGCTTTTACTTGCGGTGTTGTGGCATCTTCGCCGGTTCCTAACGTATTCTCGTCATACAATGCGTTCGGTAACCTTGGTTCTCGCCCTTGGACGACGAACGCCGGGCTGTAACCCGTTGCGTCGCACACGCTCGTGTTGAGGGCCAAAGTCATTTCTGGCAACAGATCATCCCAGCTCTTCTGGTCTTTGCCATCCATGCTTGGATCGCGGAAGAGGTCCTACGAAATCAGCACACACCGTCGCCCAGGGCTCTTCCGCTAGCTGCGTCAGCATCTTTCCGGCTGGTTGCTGCTGGCTTGGTTTGTAAAGCTGGCAGGTCTGACATTGTCGCACATACTTCCTCACGTCGCGGAACATGCCCGGCCAATAATATCGCGCTGTCGCCCGCGCTATCGTTTTTCTGATCCCCATATGGCCTGCACTGGGAACATCGTGAATTTCCCTTAACACCCTCTGCCTTTGCTCTGTCGGTACACATAATTTCCATGGCAACACGTCTTCACCGTCGATTTGGCCTGATATTCGCCGGTACAGCTCACCATTTTGGATGACAAAGTCAGGAAACTTCTGTGGGGACCTCTCCACCTCCGCCATCTTGTCTTTCAGCCACTTGCACTCTACCGCTACTCCTCCCGCCGTCATCGAACCAAGCAATGTTTCCTGGGGCTGTCTTGACAGCGCGTCTGCTACCACATTCAGCTTACCTTTGCGATACTGCACATCGAAGGAGTACTGCTGCAGTTCCAGCGCCCACCTTGCAATCCGACCGGATGGACTCTCTATCTTACTCAGCCATTTTAGCGCTAAGTGGTCGGTGATGACGGTAAACGTATATCCTTCTAGGAAGGGTCTCATTTTTCTGATCGCCCACACTATGGCCAGGCACTCTTTCTCCGTTGGTGAATAATTAAGTTCGGCCTTGTTGAGCCGGCGACTCGCATATGCGATTACGCGTTCTTTTCCTTCAATCTCTTGGGTGAGAACAGCTCCCAGCCCGTTGTCGCTCGCGTCTGTTTGCAGAGTGAACTTCTGCGTAAAGTCGGGGCAAGCCAACACTGGTGCCTCGGTTAGCGCGTTCTTCAGCGCCTCGAACGCTGTCTGTTGCTCGTCGTTCCATTTCCACTTGTGGCCCTTCTTTAGCATGGACATCTGCGCATGCGCCACTTTGGAAAAGTCGGGGACAAATCTTCGGTACCATGAAGCTATCCCTAGGAACCTGCGTAACTCCCTTATATTTGTCGGTGGTGTCAGCTCTTTGATAGCCGCGACCTTCTCAGGATCGGTGTGAATGCCCTTCTCGCTGACGACGTGACCCAGATACTTCAACTGCTTTTTGAAAAACTCGCATTTTTCTGGGTTGATCCTAAGATTCGCCTGCCTAAGCCGTCGGAAGACCTCCGAAAGATGTTGGACGTGCTCTTGCAGGGTTGCGCTGATGACAATAATGTCATCCAGGTAGGCAAACGCATACGGCTCTAGCTCTGGACCGATAACTTGGTCTAACGCACGCTGGAATGTCGCGGGGGCGGAGTGGAGCCCAAACGGCATTACTCGCCATTGAAAAAGGCCACGCCCTGGCACTGTAAAAGCAGTGTGCTGCTTGCTCTGCTCTTCCATCAGGATTTGCCAGTAACCGTTTTTCAGGACAAGGCTGCTAATGTAACGTGCGCTTCGTAGTCGGTCAAGGATATGTTGGATCTTCGGTAGGGGGTACGCGTCGGGCACTGAACGCTCGTTCAGCTGTCGGTAGTCGACGCAGAGTCTCCACTTGCCGGTCTTCTTCTTCGCCAACACTATCGGGGCGCTGTGCGGGCTGTGTGAGGGTTCAATACACCCTTTCTCGATAAGGACGTCGATTTCCGCGTTGATGATTTCCTGCATCTTCGGATTCTTCGGGCAATACCTCTGCTTGATCGGCCGGTCATCCTTCATGACGATCCGGTGAGTGGCAATATTTGAAACTCCAGACATCTTCTCAAATTTGCGTAACTCTGACATTAAGAACTCCCTCGCTTCGTCGGTTGTCGTGGCTTCTGTAGAT
>NW_023478327.1:0-2616 GCF_013731165.1 Rhagoletis pomonella | reverse complement strand
CTTAAAATTTCGATAAAACGAAATATTTTGAAAATTCCATAACCTTCGCTTCGTTGAACCAACCAAGTTCAGTATATCAATAATTATCGATAACTCTGTAATTTGAAAGAACTCCATGCATTACGACACCTGATAAATTTCGTTAGGTCTATAAATAATGATAATTCAATAAATATGGATAACTTGATACATTTATTTAACTTGACAAATTTCGATAATCACACACGTTTTTATAGCTCGATAACTATCCGTAAATTTGGACAACTAAGTTTCTGTGTCTATAAATTTCGACAACTCAGTAAACATTGATCGGTTTGAATAATTCGATACGATGCGATAACTTAATAAGCGTGGAGAAGTTTCGATAATTATAAACTTCGATGATTCGATAAATTTCAGTAACCTTTATGGCTGATTTAATTTCGATTCCTATCGGAAAATTTCAACTCTGTTAACCTAATTCTTATGTATTTCACATTGTCTCCATTTTCACCTTTATCTCAACTTTCGTCTTTATCTTCACTTTTGCCTTTTTTTGTCTTCATCGTTATCACCTGTTTCTTCATCTTCATATTTATCTTTATTTCAAAGTTTATTTTAAATACGAAGTAAAACAAAATGCGAAACAGCTTAAATTGAACAGGTTGCAAAAACAACCATACACAAATATGGAAATTTTTAAACGACGATTTTCAACCAATTTCGAAATTATAAAAATTCTCCTCATCTACAGAAAATTACCTTTCCAACGGTGTTTTTGGTTTTGAAATCGGTAACTTTACCTTGGTCTTCATCTTTGTTTTTATCTTTCACATCTTTGCTTATATCCTTTTCTTTTTCTATTCACGTAGATGAGATGAGGTGCGATGACGTGATAAGATGTGACGTGATTTTATGTGATGTGATAGGATGTCATGTCATGTGTTGTCATATCCTCTGATGTCATGTCATATGATGTCATACCATATGATGTGATGCCACGTCTTGTAATGCCATGTCGTGTCATACGATGTCATATCATGTGATGTCAAGTCATGTGATATCATGCCATATAATGTGATGTCACATCATATAATATCATGTCACGTGATATCGTGTGATGTGATATCATATTATGTGACATAATATCATGTGATGTCTCTTCATATCATGTGATAAAATGTGATGTGATGTCATATAATGTGATCACATTCCATGTTCCGATTAGTGTATCGATAACCCTGTTGATAAATGTGTCGATAAAAATACCGATAACAATATCCATAAACATATAGAAAAATACAACGATTTTAAAATCGATTAATTCATCAATAAATATAACAATCATCAGTATCGATTATTGTACATATCGTTAACAATATAAATGACTAAATCGATAATAAAATCAATTATTTAATCGATTATTATACCGATAACAATATCCATTGTTGTATCGATAACAATATCGATTATTATATTGATTATTATATCGATTACAATAGCGGTTATTTAATCAATAACAGTATCGATAACAATATCGATTATTTTATCGATAGCAATATCGATTACTATATCGATAAAAATATCGAGTTTTATATCGATAACAATATCGATCTTCATCCTCATCCTTTTCTTCATATTTATCTTTATTTTTGCATATTCCTCTTCACCTTTACCTTAAAGTGTTTAAATTTACTTTGATCTTCGTTTTTGCCTGTACCTCTAGGTATCTATGTTTTTGTTTTTATTCTCAAACCGCTAAACCGCTGAAAACCATTTCCATGTGCATTATTCCCCTTGAATTTGACAATTTACTACCAACCAACTGCCGCTAAAGAAGTTTCACTTCATAAATTCAAGAAATGTTCTTACCCCTTCAGTTACCCTAATTCTTATGTATCTGTCATTGTCTCCATTTTCGTCTTTATCTTCACTTTTGCCTTCTTTTTTTTTACTTCATCGTTATCATTTATTTCTTCATCTTCATATTTATCTTTATTTCAAAGCTTAGTTTCAAATGTGTAGTGAAACTACAGGCGAAACATGTCAAATTGAACATGTTGCAGCAACATCTATACACAATTCGAAAATGTTTAATCGACGGTTTTGGGCGTAATTTTCAACCAATTGTGAAACCATAAAAACTCTGCTCATCTACGGAAAAAAGCCTTTCCAATGGTTCTTGGTTTGGAAATCGGTTTGGTAGAATCTCCAAACGAAGGGAGACAAAATTCATGTTAGCGTATTAATATTTACTAGTGCCAGTTACTGTCGAAATTCGACAGTTTTTCTAACTTAACACGTAGCGATACTTATACGGTACAAATTAACTAACCGGAAAATCTTCTGCTAAAACGTAACTAATTTTTTTTTATCTGAGAAGTTCATTGGAGGACTTCGGCTGGACTTGGAATTGACCCGATACATTCAAGTTTATCGATAAATTTCAATGATTTGATACATATCGATAGTTCGATGAATATCAAGAACACTAAAATTCGATAACTCAACAAAATTCGTTAACTCACCCATTTCGATAACTGTGAAATTCGATGGCTCGATAAATTTCGATAACTCAAAAATATAAATTCTTTGGATATCTTTATAAATTTTTACTTTTGACATCTCCACATTTTT
>NW_023478326.1:0-2616 GCF_013731165.1 Rhagoletis pomonella | reverse complement strand
TCCACCATAACATCAATCGAGCCTTCGGTGCTTAAGCTCTCCTGGGGGGCCTCTGGGAGTAGTTCCCGAAGTTTTTTACTATAGAGGTCCCAGTTTGTTCTCCTAAGGTTCCTAAAGGGGATACTTTTGGGACGATCTTCGTCCAGAAAAAACTGGATATACCTATGGTCCGAAAAGGAGTGATCATTAAGAACCCTCCGGTCGGAAACGCGGGATATTACAGAAGACGAGGCTAGGGTGAGGTCAAGGACCTCTTGCCTTGCCGCGGTGATAAAGGTCGGTTCGTTTCCTTTATTACAGACACATAAGTCTTCACTTAGAATATAATCAAAAAGTGACTCACCTCTTGCATTGATATCTGAGCTTCCCCAGCACGAGTGTCGTGAATTTGCATCGGACCCGATAATTACGTCGGCTTTCCGTCGCCTCGCTTCGGCTATGGCTTCACGCAGCAGTAATGGAGGTGGTTCCACCTCGTCATCATGAGCCATGTATGCGGATATAATCCAGAGCTTTCCGGCACCGCTATCCAGGCTGACAGTCACAATGTCCTCGTTGCTGAAATTAGGTAGAATTAGTGCTTTGAATTCGTTTCTGATGAGCATGCAGGATCTTGGTCTACCTGCTTGATTCTGCACCATCAGCTTGAAATTAGGCGTCCTGATCCCGGAGATACCGCTATTGCTTAGCCACGGCTCCTGGATCAGGACTACATCGGCTCCACCTTGCTCAAGGTGGATAAGGAGATTTGCGGACGCCGCCTTAGAATGTTGGAGGTTTATTTGCAGGATCTTCATCCTCCAAAGTCCGCTCCAGCCACGCCAGTTCGACGTCCTCGTTTACTGAGGCTAAGAGCCTCTCTTCCTCCGCCCTGTCGTAGAACCGTCGGATGCTGACGACGGATCCCTCCGTTGAGAGGGCATCCTCAGCACTTTCGGCCCCCGACATGACGGATTCTACCTCCATGCCCATGGGGACTTCCTCCGCCGCGGGCTCACGTGCATCCGGCACCTCAGGAGGTTGAGAGCCATCACCGCTGGAATCGGATTGGTAGACCCTAAGGACTACCCTTTCGATTCCATAGGTGATGACTCCCCTGGACTCAGCGAGAGGGCCGAGGGATTCCGCATTGAGTAGTATCAGCGCTTGCCGATGCGACTCCTCGGAATCCTCGGACCCCTCGAATCTGACAACCCTCCAGTTGTGCGTGGGCAGATGCGGGTTGCAGTAACGGAGGATTTCCTCAATCTCCTCCGGTGCGGAGGGCTCGGGGGGAGCCAGACACGGACCCGCGGGCGGGCAGGAAGATCCTTTTCCTCCACGGCTTCCAGCTTGCCGCCCTCCCAAACCTCCCCCACCAGAGACACTGCAGACTTATATAACGATGCCGACCGCTCGTCGGCGCATACAATTCTTTTGTGGATGCCATGATGCCACCCACCATCCTCACAGCGCGGAGGTGGACCAGGGTTTCCTCTGACCAACCTTAGAAAGACAGAGGAGATGGCTGCTGCCACGCGCCTCCAGTTTTCCCTGGATATGGTGCCATCTTCTCTGCCTCGATCGAGGACCCCCAGGGTAGTTGATCCCGCCTGCTTAGCGATTTCGCTGAACAGAGCAGGCGCAACCCCATTCCTGGGTTTTTTTGCGTGGGAGCCTTCTCCCTCTTGAGACCTTTGTCTCTTAGGACCCGTAGGAGGCGCACTCGCGTCTCCTTTCGTCGGTTTCTTAGCCTTCTCATCCCGGCCACACAGCACCCCTTTGGCCCACTCGAGCGTTTTCAAATGTTTCTCAGTAAGCTGAGAAGCATCTTGACCGCCATAGCGCTCCAAAATCTTGGTAGCCATGCGCCTGTCGGAGTAAGCCTTTCGGCCCGACGATAATTGCCGTTTAGGCATTCCCGTAGGCTTCTTGTGGGGAGTCTTCGAGGACAGACCCGGAAGACTGGGAGAGAAGCCCGCGCTGGTGCTGGCGATTCCGTCTAGCACCCCCCTTAATCGCTCTCTCAGTCCGGCCCCTTGCCTAGAGACCCCCACGGAGTCCGGTTCCGGCACTCCTACCCTCCCAGTGGCGACAGCACCTGCCCCCCCCAGAAGCGTTTAGGTGCGTCGGCTTCGACGCGTTCTTACCCCCCGAGCGACCATCCGTTAAGGATCCCCCAGAGATAGAAGTTGTAGAACGAGGCGGTTTCGCCTCGCATACCGTAGCTGGTGCTGTAGCCCCCCCCAGATGAGCCGGCTTTGGGGGTCGGCTCCGACTCCCCGCCACCGCTCGAAAGCTTATTTTTTTGTAAGTTTTTTGTTTTTTTGTTTTCGTTATTTTCGTTGTTTTTCATATTTGTTGGGTCCCCACTCAGAGCCGCTATCCAAAACCCGAGCGTGTAGTCGCCTTTAAATGGTCCCATAGCTACCTCTGAACAAGACTATGGCGAGGGTTGACCCATGCCCTTATGGGATCATGAGTTCAGAGCCGACCAGCGCAAAGACGGGAGTCATCTCAACCGCACCTACACCACCAACTAAACGGCGACGGGAATTGGAACGTACCCTGAGGCCTGCCAGGGTTTTAACGGGACGGGGGCAGTTGCGGCATTAGCCCACCAGCCATTTCTGCTGA
>NW_023478325.1:0-2616 GCF_013731165.1 Rhagoletis pomonella | reverse complement strand
GATTCGTTTTGCCTGTTACAAACAACCGTTATGTGAACAAAGTTATAATACCCTTGTGCACAAGTGCGCTCGGGTATAAAAAGATGCACTAAACTGGGTGATTATAACAAGTGACAAGTTGTTGTCAGTGATTGCTGTTGATGATGTGTGGTGAAGATGTGCAATGTGCTTAAGCGCTATTAGTACAAGTCATTGCGTTGCAATTATTGTGTCGAAGTGCCAGGTGGATATACATATAAACCATATGAATTCTTGAACAGATTAGTGCACTCTTACTATGGAGTACTTTTAGCTGCTTACATGAGTTTTTTGCTGAACATCCGCTGCCCTAAACAAATTTTCTATTGAGCAGGCAAAGACAAAACTCCAGGATCTGAGAAAGCCGCTCATAAATGTTGTTCCTCAAGTTTAAAATTGATTTTGGAATGGAATTAAAACTTATGCATCCAAAAACTAACGATTCTGAAGTCGTCCCTCTTACTCAACTTTCGGTTTATTCATCTCAATGATGGTGTCTCTAATGGGAATGAGAAAAGCACTTAAAAGTACATATTTCTGCGAATACTGATGGACATTGTGTAACAAACCAATTGCTGGTTGTTGAAGCATCGCAGTCTATACCGGATATATTTGTTTGAAAACCTCAAGAAACATGATGGACATATGGATTTAAACACAAGAACTCAATTAGTTCGACTATGCTGGGGTAATGTCAGGAAGTTTATGCCATCATCAAAGGTGGTTATTAAAGGTGATTATATTGACAATGGTGATATTTATATGCATGGGCAGAGATACTCCTCCGCAGTAATAGTGCTTGTAAAGAAGGACAAAATATAGGCATTCTATCTAAAGTAAATGATGTTGAGAATAAAAATATATATCAGGACCAGTTGCGTAGTGGGATTTCAAGAAGAGCAGAGGAAAAGAAACGGTCAGCGATAAATTAAAGGTGAGACACACAATGATAAGATGCGTATCCTGCGTGTATTATTTTACACATACATGTATGGGCCATTCTTACACTGAGCCAAAAGCACAATGGTTTTTTCAACCAAGTTATGGTTTGATTTTTTCATGGTCAATAAGCCGATTGTAAGAAATGTGATTCAAGTTGAACATTTGAGAGAGAATTCTTATGGATGTCAGTGGCTAAGCGTGCAGAAATGGTTGCTGTTATTTGTTGTCTTCCAGCAGTACGAATGCCGTCATGCGGTACATATTTTTTTTTTGTTTTTGGTTTTTCTTAATTACGAAAAAGCCTCTGTGAAGTGCAGAACCAAATCAAATCAAAGAAAATTTATTCAAGTTGAACATTTAAAGACACATTTATTAAGCGACTGTAGCTGAGTGTGTAAGTGTAAGCTGTGAAGTGCAGAACATAAACTTATTCAAACGAAAATTCACCAACCAATAGTTTGGCTAATGTAAACAAAATTGTAGTTGATGTTACCAAATCATTGTTGAAAATATCAACCAAGGCATTGTTAATATAAACCAAAAATCACGTTGATTCCTTTTCAAGTTTGAATTTGGTAATAATAACCAATTTTCGGTTGATTTTTCTCTCAGTGTACTAATAAATATTTTTTGTCCACTCGCTTGTTCCTTACAGAAAATTTCTAATTACAATTTTGCAAGTTTGAAAAGCAAATGCAGGGTTGCCGTTTTTTTTTTGGAATGCCAGACTTAATCTATAAATTTCCTTCATTCAGCTCGATTAATCAATAACTTGTTTTTTTGAAGAAATTCGCCAACAACAAGAAAAATTATAGACTTCTATAATTTTGAGTTTTTACGACATTGCGCCTCCCCTTTGCGATGTCGAATTACTATTCAAAAAAATCATAAATACTCTTCAACAATACCATTTTAGATTTCAATAGATAATAAGAGAGGACTATGTTTTGCCGTTATTTTAGCAAAGTATTCATAACTTCGATTATACTAGTTTAAATTGCAAACTCAATTTTGTGCTTTCCCCTTTTCGCATACATATCTTTCTATTATCCTTTCAGCGATAATTTTATTATCTATATGTACCTATGTGTAAAAGTTTTGACCAGCCAAGGGTTGTATAACTTTTTTCTAAAGTAGCGTTGCTATGGGTAGCTTAAATTGTGCCCAGATTGCAGAAAAGTTTGTAAATCAATAAGGGTATTCATCAAACCTTATAAATGCATTGTAAACCGTATAAACTTATAATTGTGTAAACATTATAAATGAACTGTCAAAATTTGCATGGAAACTCATTTACACATTTCTGATAAATTTCTCCAACGATTTCACTGAATAAACTTGATAAACTGAAGCCAATGCAACTCTGTCGCAACTCTAGCTATGTTTTCTTGGGCAATAATCGGGATCCGCATAAAACTTTTGCACGTAAATTCAACAACAACGATATGATTCTAATAGAGATCTGGTTCAAATATTATCCGTTCTGTTTGTTTAGCTTTACTGATAATTTGACCGCAAAGTTTGGTAGCCGTTTCAAATGAATTCATGCACAAATAGACATTCTGCCATTGTCTCTTTTAAATAGCTTCAAATAAATAGGCCGTATGTTATATGTATATTTATTTAAATAGATATCATCTCGTAAATATAATTTTT
>NW_023478324.1:0-2616 GCF_013731165.1 Rhagoletis pomonella | reverse complement strand
AATGAAAATGTTGTATTATTTTTCTTCTGAACACTAAAGGCTGTATTTAGAGTGGGGACATAACAAAAATTCTGGAGATACATTCTTATTTTCACTACAAAAGTTGAAGGTTAGCTGCGCCCTTAAGACCTTGAGAAAATGAATATCGAGAGTTAAATTGCGAATGTGAGTTAACTCTTCTCTATTATTACCACGCCACACAGTGCGGCCGAAATCCAAAAGTGCGACCAAAATTCGAGAAAATAAAGCTTCTAGATAGGCCTTTTTTGACATTGAGTTGTCTAAAGGGATCACCTAAGAAGCGAAAACTGTTCACTGTAACGACCTATACCTACAGTGACCATCCGTTCCGTTTTTTGCAGGACCGTACTGTTATTTAAAGGTCTGTCCTGCGTAGTTTTTCAAAACAGAAAACCCCCAAAATGTACTGATTTTTCTTAGTGTCCTTCCTTTGTCCCGCATTTTCATCGATATCTTAAAATTAACTTTTCCTAATCGAAATAAAAGCAGTGTCGATAACTAATTGGTAACTACATAAGGGTAAGCTGGTTTTGAAGGTTCAACTAGTCAATGCGTTCTATATATTGTAATCGCTTAAGAAAAAAATATTTTCCAAGCCAATTTTACTTTCAAACAAGCGTTTTCGTAATATTTTCGAAGAACGTGTTTTTGGTACATTTCGAACCTATTCGTCAATATCTCATGAAAAAATTATCCAATCAACATAAGTAGCTCTTACAAAAATATATTACTTCGCCGATTTCGATGAAAATTATTAGTGTTACAAGCGACCAAAATCGAAAAATTGAAATTTCAATCATTTTCTCTTTACAGTAAATAAAAAACTGATGGGATGTTACGGAACACAATCTGCACAAAAAATATATATTTTTGCAAAGAGCCCACCAAGACCTTTTGAACTGTTGGTCGTTTCATGAGATATTGAGGAATAACTGAAAAAGTACTAAAAATACGTTCTTCAAACAAATCTCGAAAAGACTTCTTTGAAACCATGGGCATTTTTTTTGTGTTCAACGACCCAAAGTTTGCTTAAAAAATTTACTTTGCAGAGGTTCATATTTCGTGTAAAGTAATATGTAATATGCCTCATTATAATTTTGTAAATATTCATTACTAAAAGATGAATACCAATGAGGCAAATTGGATTTATGTTTAAAGTTTAAAATTGGATTAATAATTAAGAATAAGATAATTATTTGAATAGCGCATCCTTTTAATACTTAGTAGGTACAGTTTTCCTTTTGATTGTTTAATATTCATTAACTTTTTATAAAAAATATAGCATATTCTACGTCTACATCCCATTTTAAAAATTTTTGAAAATTATAAAAAATAAACAGGGGCGACATTTTTTTTTTTTGACGGTGCTGCGCATTTTTTCCATAAAAAAATTTTGTCAAGCATGGTAGAAAATCAAAAAAGGGTGCGCTATTCAAATGACGAGGAATGTATATATGTAGTATATGTTTGATATTTTTATACTACCAATTTATATGTATGTAAATTTTTTTAAAAATTGTCCTGAACTTTCAAAATATATTTATGGTCACCGTACCTATACCCTAATCCCTCTCTTTTTATTCATTTCTAGTGTGACCTTCTCCCAAGCACAACATTATTGTAATAAAAAGCGAAAAGTTATTAACGTATAAAAGTAGTTAGAGAATAGGAAACCAAAAAAAACACAAACTGAAGGTTAGTAAAATACGTTACAAAATTTGTGAAAAGAAATACAGTAGCAGGAATTTTTAAGAAATAAAAATGTAAAGGTATTTTTTTCGTTTATTTTTAAACAAAACTTGAGTTGTTAAATGCAACAGTAACAACACACTATTGGATGCTGCATTTAAACCTATTGGAGTTTACTTAGAAAAGTATTAGCTATAGAATAAAACAAAACTCAGATGCTCATTTCTACTCATTACCGCATAACTTTGGACCACGTCAACCGATTTCGATAATTTGCATCCGAAAAGCAGTGTCTCATAGGTGGTCTCATACTAATCTGGTTTACATCCGATCATTGGATCATGAAATATATATATATATTTTTTTTTTATATGAGAATTGAAGTCGGTTTGGTTTTTTGCTTAAAAATTACTTGTAGTGTAATAAAGTGCAAGTTTAAAGAAGCTTTGACTTACGGTTGATCTTTGGAAATTTTTTCGTCAAGGGTTGAGGAGGGCTCATTTTCCTGATATCATCGTATGGAAGAAAATAACAAAAAAAACTCAAAAAATCAACGGTAAGTCCTAGCTACTCCAAACTTTCACTTTGTGACACTAAAATTGACTATAAAACTGGGCTATAAAACTGGATACTCAAAATCTTTCTAAGAATTCTAATTAAAAAGTCCGAAATTTACGAGACACCTTACTGGATCCGTCATTTCGAATTTTGCACTTCTGACAGCGGATTCGGAAAACCCCCTAGTACGAAATCATTTCTTTAAATCTTAGAATTTCGACCGCACTGTGCGACACTTAGATGGCAGTTGACTCACCTCTAATTGCAGTTCGACCAAGCCGGAAGCAATGAAAGCTATACTGGCGAATATTCCACCCAAAGTCAGCTTTTGTAAAGGACGACGAATAC
>NW_023478323.1:0-2617 GCF_013731165.1 Rhagoletis pomonella | reverse complement strand
CGATATTTGAATAGGTTTGTATGGTTACCAATAGTCAGTATTAATTTGTACTGGAACCTACAAATTTTTACTAGAAAAGTGTATGATAACCCAAAATATTTGCAAGAGAGCACTGAATCGAGAGCGTAACAACACGAGAGCTGCAAATTCTTGCTAGTGAAATTTTTACTAGCAGAAATTAGCTTGCAGAAGAAAAAGAATAAATGTCAAAAGCCCCCATTTGTTGAATTGAAAAAATTGAAAAATTTTGTTTGAATTTCTACACACCCTCTTACAAATTTTGAGTTTATGCCGCCAAAGCAAAAACAAAATACATGTAAATTTTTGTTTTTGTACTCCTGCAATCACCTTATATTGATTCGCCTTGGCACAAACAAAAGTAAAATGAGTGGAAATAAAAATATTAATGATGTACTGGACAGTGTTAGTGCTTGTGTGTAAGGCAAAGAGTTTAAAACTGATTTAGCAGTGCAACAACTGTTCACTTGCAAGTTATTGCTAGTTTTGTGTTCAATAAGTTCTTCTGCTAGTTTTCTCTTCTTCTCAATTTAACGCTCTATTTTGCTTTTACGCTCTCGCTGCAATGTTACTGTTACTATACAAACCTAATGTTACTCGCATATTTTCAAGCCTGTATGTAAATTTTCGGGAAAAAGGTTAAAAAGTGTATTCATCTGCTGAAAAGATATTTTCGCAGATTCACAATTTATTTAAAATAAATCTATTAGCCCAATCTCCAATTCCATGTGAATAAATCTCCCCAGTGCTTAAAAAATTTTCACCACATTAAATAGCTGCACAACACCCTAATTGTCGAAAAAGCGTTGCTTGCAACACTAGTCCTTTATGGGGACCAAACTTGGCGAAAAAAAAATAGCTAAGTTTGTTTACTGGATATACTGAGCAGTGCCAGATTATTCACGGGTGTGTTGTATTTTACAGAAATCGATGTGATTTATATTGGTTGAGTTTGGAATTTCGTTGTCCTTAGCAGCTGTGGTAGGGTGGAGGTAGTCGTTGACAAGGAGAAATGTATAATTTTATGAGCATTCTTAATCGATAACGATAGATTAGACAAAATGATATGAGATGTATTAGTGTACATTTGAGTGAATGTTTATGATTGTTGTACATTTTAATGTTGTTCATTGATTGACATGTATATATATGAGAGTAAATGATATTTACATTGATTACATAAAATTGTATTCTTTATTTTTATTTATTTTTTTATTTTTTTTTTTTTGGCACAGCCTATTTTAAGTCATGACTAGTACATTGTTATGTATTATATGGGTACTTCTTAAAAATAGATCACATTGTTATGAATGCTAATTTTTAGTTTTCTGAAAACATCTAGTATGATTATTATTACATGGATGGGTGCTTTTGGCTACATATATATATGTATCTAAGCGATTTTTACAATGGTTAGACGCATTGTAATTTTAGTTCAGTCTTAGGATTGCACATTTGTACTATACTTTTCAATTCCTTTTTTTTTTTTTTTCCTATTTTTATTAATTAACAATTAATATTATTTGAACGTCTCTGAACTCTCTACCTCATATTCATTTTTTTTTTTTTTTGACTTTTAAAGCGCTTTGTCAAGTTTGGCTTTGTAAATAAACGAAATAAGTTCTTGAAAATGTTGTGGATTTTTTGTCGTAAGGACTTCGTCTATGTTATTAAATTTTTTAAAAATGTGAAAATCGTCTCTCAGTTGCCTGTATTTGGAGCATTCAAAGATTGCGTGATTTGGTGTATCTATGATGTTACAACTATTACACATGTTTGAAATGTGGCTATGCATCAGGTGTAAAAAGGATTTATTGTACGTGTATCCAGTCATTAGTCTGTTGATGAGTTTGATATCGTAGGGTCTGAGTCCATATTTATCGGTCTTAAACCACGGTTTCCGTGCAGTAGCCGTAATGCTGTCGATTAGATCTCGGTCCAGTTGATGCAGTTGTTTTTAACCTCTTGTATAGTTTCCTTCCATAACGTACACCCTATTTTCCTAATGGCTTCCTGGGGTGTTAAATCAACAGTAAGACTTTTGCCATGTACTAGTGCTGTTTTGGCCGCTATATCTGCCTTTTCATTGACATTTATACCTACATGACTTGGTACCCAGTTAATGATTAGTTTATCTATTTCAGAGTTACTAACCTGGTTATGGATTTCGGCTATTAGAAAGTTTTGGGACTGCTTCTGAGTAATCATTTTGACTGCTGCCAAACTATCTGAGAAAATTAAAATTTTTTTCCATGTATTTTTTTTGGCCAGTTCTATTGCTTGAAGAATAGCTACAATTTCTCCACTAGTGGAGGTGAGATTGTCGTTGATGTTGTATAGGTAGGAAACATTATTGTTAAAGTCATAAACTGCACAGCCGATCTTACCTTCACCAACAGATGCATCAGTGGATATCACTCTAAAACCGTCTTTTTGTGCTAAAGCCTTTTTTTCCGCATATATAGCCTGCAGCTGTATGTGAGAGTAGTTGTTTTTTTGACATATTTAACTCTGAACCCCTAGTTTCTATTTTGAGGCTGTTTTTGTACTTTACATTGGTGTTGATTTTATTAAAGATTCCCCTAAATTTGGTGTAGGT
>NW_023478322.1:0-2617 GCF_013731165.1 Rhagoletis pomonella | reverse complement strand
AATGTCATCGGTATCTTCTTTCTTGTTTATTGTTTTTTCTCTTTTTAGCATTATTCTTAGGCTCTCCAAAGTATACCTTGTCTTTTCCCTTTTTTCTTTGTCTATTATTATTGTGTTTGCAAAGTCAGCTGTGTGCCCACTAGTAGTTATGTGTTGTTATAGTGCTTTATTGGTTTTGTGTTTTTTTATGTCTGCCTGGTGTTCTGCTAGTCGAACGCCGAGAGCGCGTTTTGTTGTTCCTATATATATTTTGTTACAGGCTTCGTTTTCTTTGCCTTTACATGTTATTTCGTAAACTACGTTGTTCTGTTGTTTGGTGTCTATAGGGCTTTTTGTTTTTGTGTAAATCGTAGATAAAGTGTTATTGGACTTGTAGGCGAGAGTGATATTTTGTTTTCTAGCCAAGTCACGATCGAGGTTTTCGGATAGTTTCGGGATGTATGTTATGCTGTGGTATTGTTTTTTCGTGTCTGTTGTTTTTGTAGATGTTGCTCTATTTTGAGGGCTGGTTATTTCCATCACTATCTGTTGTATAAGTTCGCGTATTAGGTAGTCGGGGTAATTGTTGCTTTTTAGTATTTTTCTTATTTTGTCTATGTTTGCGTCATGAAATCGTTGGTGGCTTAAAGTAAGTATTTTATGTATTAGGTTTTTGGTGGTGTTTATTTTGTATTTGGTGGGTTGTGATGAATAGTAGTTAATTAGGCGGCCAGAAGATGTAGGTTTGGAGTACCAGTCCAAAAGTAAGCTATTTTTCTCTCTGTGAATGCAGACGTCTAAGAAGGGGATGCGTGCGTTTTCTTCCATTTCTATGGTAAACTGGAGTTTGTTATGGTATTTGTTTAGCGTGTCTAGAATCTTGTTCACGTCGTTTAGTTTTATTATTGCAAAGATGTCGTCCACATATTTCGCTATACATTTTACATATGTCAATATTGTATTTGTTTTTAAGCTCCGCGATGGTATTGTCAAGTAGGTTGTCCATGATAATGTCAGCAATTGTTGGCGAAAGAGGATTGCCCATCGGCATTCCAAAACTTTGAGTATACAATTTGTTATTGTACATAAAATAGCTGTTGTCTTTAAGACAAAAGTCTAAAATGTGGTGAAACTTATTTTTAGGTATATTCGTCCTCTTTTGTACTTGGTCCCATTTATTTAATATTATTTTAATTGCTAACGTTGTAGGTATATTTGTGAACAAGGATACTACATCGAACGACACTAATACATCTTCTTCACATACACTTATATCTTTTAACTTCTCCTTGAGGTTAAATGCATTTTTAACATTGTATTTTTCTGAAAAGATGGTTTTTAAAGTTTCTCCAACATATTTGGACAAACCGTAGCATGGGACATTCACAGAGGAAGTAATTGGGCGTAAAGGGGTTTGTGGTTTCTGAACTTTTGGCAATCCATAAAGTCTTGGTGCGGTAGCTGCACTGCTGCTGAGTTGGTATTTTTCTTTTAGGCTTATGTATTTGTTTTTGTAGAGACCGTCCACTATAATGTTGTTTTTCTTTTGCAGAGTGTTCGTTGGGTCAGTTCTTATTGTTTTATATGTGTTTCTGTCTTCTAGTATGCTCTGCATCTTCTCCGTGTATTCCGATTGGTATATTGCTACGGTTTTGTTCCCCTTGTCCGCGTCTGTTATCACAATATTGTGTTTGTGTAGTCTAAGAAAGGCTTTTGTTTTGCTAAGTGCTTCTAGTATGAATTTTTCAGCTGCGTTGTGTCTTATGTTACGTTTAAAGAGGAGGATTCTGTTGCTGAGTTTATTTCTTGCTATTTCTTTTTCTTTCTCGCTGTCTATAGATTGTATTATCTGTTCGATTTCTGCAATTATGTGTATTGGTGAGAAGTTCTTCTTGGTTGTTGGTAGTGTAAATTTTCTTCCTAGTGATAGCAGCCACTTTACCTCTTCGGGAAATTTCACGTTTGTCTTATTTACGAACCAGTTATTGTTGGTATTTATTCCCAATTTTTGCATTAGTTCGTGCTTCAATCTCTCTACTTTTGACGTTAATATTGCCCCTTTCTCTTTTGCAGTTCTCTGACCTAGAAAATTTTGTTTGTTTATGAACTCGTCAAATTCTAATTCGTTTAAAGTGCATTTTAGTTGTTGCTGTGCCTGGTGTAGAAGGTTTTTTGCTGATTTGAGGTTTATGTTCGTTTGTGTTATTTCTATGTTTAACATTTTAAAAAGAAAGGTTCGTTTTTGTTTCTCCAATTGTTGTCTAATCCTTTCTGATGTGGTATTTATTTTTACATTCTTAATTGAGTTTGCCAAATAGTTCGGAGTTAGTTGATATTTTTTACATTCCAGAAAAAATTTTAATTGCTCTGTTTGTTTCGCTAATTTTTGTTTTTGTTTACTGTAGTGTTTTAAAATCATGCACGTATGTTCCCCGTACTTGTATTTCATATGTTTGTAAAAATCCTTCATTTTACTATTTTGTGGTTATTGTTGTTGTCAAGAAAATAAATGACTGGTTTCCGCAGGCCTTCCGAAAATTTATATCTATTTTTGGGTTCCGACCGGTTCGTATTTATGTTTTTTAAATTTTTAAAAAGAGAAAAAACAATAAACAAGAAAGAAGATACCGATGACATT
>NW_023478321.1:0-2617 GCF_013731165.1 Rhagoletis pomonella | reverse complement strand
CAAAATCGTTTTCTCGTTCAATAAGTGCGTGTGAATAGTTTATAGTCGCTCATCCTTCTACAAACAAAGAGTTGTATAAGGATTAGCGATAAAAAAAATTTTCACAGTCGCTCGTTGAACGAGAAATTGACATCCACAACAGTGTTGCCGCGAATCATTTTTAGTGGTAGCCAAATTCCTTTAAAAAAAAAGAGCTAAAAAAAGTCATTGTGGCTAAAAATGGTAACTAAATTTTTTTACAGGATGTATATATAAAAACGTAAGGAACATACAATACATATATGTATATATATCAGCCTTTCTTTGGTTAAAAACTCATCTCTTACTTAATTGAAAAAATTAGATCAAATTAAGCATATACAACTTTTTCATGACAAGTATAAAGAAATCCTCCAAAGGGCTAAAAAAAGGGCTAGGGGCAGTTTTAAATTTATGTGGCCAAAAAAAGTATGTGTACATGCATATTCCGTCCGGGCCCATGGTTTTGGAGGCTTTCGCCTGCCTGATGGCCACCTGAACTTCACCGCTAGTGAAAGCAAGCTGTAGACATCCTCAGAGTCAATGTTAGGAAAATATTCGACAATGGTTTTTTTTCTAAACCTTCCAAGTTAACACTGGTAATGCGCGTTAACACTAAGAAAATAACTTTTATCAATTTTCTTAACGTTATCTTCGAAGTTACATACGTTTTTCTGATTTACTTTGTTTATTTAAGGAGTTTTCATCCAAATTGCTAGACTTTCTAGAATATACATGTCACCAATAAGACAAAGCTCGACGTGCTAGAAAGAAATCCAAAGATGTATTTTAGTTTCGCAGGCCTCTTCCTAGGCGGCATCTTCCTAGTCGCCAGGGTATACCGAGGGATCATACAGTGACTTCTCGTGGCGTTTCCTGCCTCTTGCTTCATCCTAGACATCACTGCAAATATCCGCACACTTGCTCCATTTCAAACCATTTTTCTATACAAATTTGTCTATAGCTTTAAAAATTTCGTCGCTAGTGGTGTAGGTCTCAAGCACTTCGCTCATCAAAAGTTCTTCTGCGATCTGCATTGCGAATGGGTACTTCACTAACACGAGAAGAACATTAAGTCCCACTACGTCGGTACTTCAAGTTGCAAACTAAAAAATTAACATGTTTTCAATTTATTTATAAGTTCGTTTTTCGACTGCCTCTAAAATCGTGTTGATTCGCCCTTTCACAGTATGATTGTGAAGTTCCAAAGACTAAGTAACATATACACGTGCGTGAAGCTGCTGCGCTTGTTACGAAAACAGCCCAGCAAGCAAAAAATCCGAAAATTAATCCGAAAACGGAAAGAAAAGTGGATGAAACGCGGATTAGGTCTACAAAAGTACCGAAAACGGATGGAAAAGGGTACGTTTTCGGCTATTTTTCTGAAAATTTTCAGATTTAATTTTCCGTTGACAAAACGTACTGGGGAACTACGCCTAAGAGCGAAATACACTACCAAGCGGCTTGAAAAACCAAGCGAAATATCCCTTTGCTGCAAGCCATTTGTGTTGTGGTAGGGAGGTTTTAAGAATTTGCCCGCACCACTAGTATACCCTAGCCACTAGCGGCACCCACTTTAGGAAAGCCTGAACTACATAATACAAAAGGAGTAATACTCATGGAAAATTAATATTCACATTCATCTATGTATGTCGTTTCAATCAAAAAGGTATACGGTATTTTACTATTTCAATTTCAGTATTTTAATGATATGTTTGAGACCAATTGGGTAATTACATTGGAGTTTAAGTTGAGAACTAGTAGAGCTGGGATACTATCGATAGTACCGCCACTCGATAGTTTTCGAAACGATCGTCGTGAAAGGTATTGAATTGAAACGCTCAATTGCTTGAAAATTAAATAATTAATAAATTTATAAAATTTATAAATTACTTTGTAAATTAAAGAGATTGTATATTTTTTTTTTAATTTGAGTGCCTCAAAAAGAACTTCTTATAATAATAAATCAAACTTATTAATTTATGCGGCTGAATTATATAACTTATATACATACACTTGCAACCCCTTGAATATCGACAGGCAAAATCTGAATTTATTTTTTATGTGGCAAAAATAAATTAGGATTTAGTTTGTCCCTTTTGAAGTGCAAAGAAATGAAATTGGCTATAAAAATACATTTATAATACTACAAAACAAACGAAATAAAAGATATTCGTTAAAATTGACAACTCATACTTA
Organism: Rhagoletis pomonella; assembly: GCF_013731165.1. NCBI lineage: Eukaryota > Metazoa > Arthropoda > Insecta > Diptera > Tephritidae > Rhagoletis > Rhagoletis pomonella. Next base: position 400 of record NW_023478321.1, on the reverse strand, counting down.
TAAAAGTTCAACTGAGATCAAATACGGAGGCTCATATCAAAATCCGGATAAGGGAAATTATTAACATTTTACCATATTATAAGAAAACGAATATAGTACTGCTCAAAATGAAAGCACAACATTTTTTTAGCACTTTTGACTATTTTTTTGTTTATTTAGTGTCTATTAATTTTTTATAAAAGTTGTAGAAAACATAAAAAACAATAAAATAATTAAAAATTCAAGCTTTTTAATTCGAATTTCTATACAAATTTTGTGTAAGCAGTTTTATAGCTAATTCAATTTTACTATAACTCAGTGTAAGCTTATAGTTGCTCAATATCCCAATAATTTAATTTTTTTTTTGCCGACTATGTTGTGAATTCTCTTGCATAAAAATATTTAATGAAATGTGTAGAGA
>NW_023478320.1:0-2617 GCF_013731165.1 Rhagoletis pomonella | reverse complement strand
AACTTTAGTGACATAAGGATCGTTGAACTCCTTGGCCCAGCGCTTAAGAAAATCCAACAATCCTCTAGCCCTAATCACGCAGGAGTTTATGTGAGACTTGAATTCCTTTTGGTCACTTGCTCAACATTGTGGTCAGATATCAAATACGAATTTTGGTAGAACGATTTTCTAGAGAAGGTCATGAATTTACACTTTTTCAAATTGAGTGACATGGAATTTGCTTCACACCACTCGAAAATGCAAGTTAGGTCAGCTTGCAAATGCTCCCTATCTTCTGCAGTACTAATGTACTTAAAGAGCTTAACATCATCAGCGTACATTAAGCATTTCGAGTAATTCAATACCTTAGGAAGGTCATTTATAAATAAAATAAACAAGACGGTACGCCGGACGTGACATGTACTGGCCGGGAGGTACAATTTTTTAAAATTACTCTTTGTTTCCTATCCACTAAGTAAGAAGAAAGCCAGCTGAGAAGAATAGGAGGGAAACCAATTCGATCAAGTTTATATATAAGGGTTGAATGAGATACTTTATCAAATGCCTTGCTGAAATCAGTGTAAATCACGTCCGTTCGAAGATTGTTTTTAAACCTATTACACATAAGTAGTGAATTCAAGAAGACTGGATACAGTTGATTTAATAATAATAATAATAGATTGGCGCTTACACATATGTTAGTGTTTGGCCGAGCTTTTCCTCCGATTTGTGGCGTGCGCCTTGATGTTGTCACACAAAGCGAAGGGACCTACAGTTTTACGCCGACTCCAAACGGCGATTGTATTTTTATGAGAAGCTGTTTTTCATGTCAGAAATACACTCGGAGGTTTGCCATTGCATGCCGAGAATACAGTTGATTTACCTTTGCAAAAACCGTGTTACGATATATCAATAGCAGAAGTAATAGATTGAGGTAGTTCTTCCGTAACGATTGCCTCAAAAACTTTAGGAATAGCACAAAGCTTCGCAATTCCTTTATAGTTTACGATGTTCGTCCTACTACCATTTTTATAAAGTGGCAAAATAAACGAATCCTGCCAGGAAGATGGGAAGATACCCTGTTTTATGGAAGTATTAAAAATATTTGTCAGAGGCTTATACAAATACTCTGCACTACTTTTAAGAACACTTGTGGGTATACCGTCTGGGCCAGCTGTATATGAAATTTTCAAACAATTCAAATGAATGAGGACGTCCGCAGCAGATATCGATGGAATTCGGATGCCATCAAATGATGGCAGAAAGAATGGGTAGCTAGATAGATTCGAATTTAGTTGGGAAGATGTAGAACTGGCAGAGTAGTTTGACGCGAAGAAACCAGCAAACATATCGGCAATAATATTTTCGTCACTGGAGACTTAGTCATTTAACTTCAATGTTGAGGGATAACCGTTAGTCTTACGCTTTGTGTTCACAAAGGCGTAAAACGGTTTGGGATTAGAAACTATATTTAGTCGAACCCAGTTAATATAATTATTGTAACACTTTTTGTTCAATACATTGTATTTATGCCTAAGAATGGAGTACGCGGAGTAGTGAGAAGACAAGCCAGATTTTTAAAGAGCTTAAATGCTTTGGATTTTTGATTTTTTAAGCGTTTTAATTCGCCAGTAAACCACTAAGCGTTAGACGTTACGTTAGCTTCTTTAACAAGAGGAATGATTTTACTGAAAATGTGGCGTAAGGAATTGCTAAAATGTAAGGCACTATCTTCAGCATTCCCATCATACTGGAGCCAAGTTATCTTCGATATCTCTAACCTAAGTTTACTATAATCTGCTGTTTTAAATGAGTAACGCTCCGCTCTTGATTTTTTACTGGTAAAGCAACATGAGTTGCGTGAATTTATCAAGGACAATTCTAGTGGTGGGTGGTGAGAATCAACAGGTGTAATCAAAGCATAACCAGGGGCTATTGTGACGTTGGAAACGTCGTCCACAACAATTAAATCCAGACATTTACCTAAGTTATTACAAACAGAGTTGATCTGGTAAAGACTAAGGTCTGAAAGATCGTTCAAAAATTGATTGAAGAGATCACGAGAGGAATTTGGCACTAGAATACCATCTATTAGATCCCAAGAAACACCCGCAAGATTGAAGTCACCCAGGACAATAACAGTATCGGAGGGCTTCACCATGGCATGTTAGGAGGAGTGTTTTAAATAAACAGAAAGGCTCGAGTTAGGTGGTATATAAGCAGCAACAAGATAAACGCTATTAGAATGATATCTTAATCGAACGCAGAGGAATTCAACTTCATCGGTGTCAGTGAACTCAATTTCTACAGAAGAAGGGTCAGTCTGGACAGCTATTAAGACGCCTCCACCTTTTTTATTTAAACGGTCGTTTCGAAACACTTCATACTTAGGACACAAAATTTCGGAGGTGAACACATTCGGCATGAGCCAAGTTTCAGTAAACACCAGTACTTTGAAGTCAAAATCATGGGACTGCAAGTGTAACCTTGATAGCTTTGTGTTCAAACCTCTCACATTTTGGTAGTAAATTCTAATGGTGAGGTTACTTATTAGTTTTTTGATGCCGAGGTGGAAGGCGGAAGTTGAGCCTAATTTTGCCCTTGCGGTCTAGATCTAAATTCAAATTCGCGAATGAAG
>NW_023478319.1:0-2617 GCF_013731165.1 Rhagoletis pomonella | reverse complement strand
TTAATATCGGAATAAAAAGACTCGATATTCCAAATATCGATAACAAATACCAAAAAAACTATCTGAATATAGGTCGCGCATGTAGGCCGCTGAGGAGTAGTGGTTAGAAGTGCGCAAACATTGAAAATGAAAAACCGCTTCCCATAAAGTACAATCGCCGTTCAGAGTCGACATAAAACTGTAGGCACCCCCTTTGTGCCACAACATAAGGCCCACGCGACAAATCGGAGAAGAAGTTCGGCCAAACACTAACATATTGTGTAAGCGCCGGACTTTATTATTATTACAACACGTAGAGATTGAGGTGTTGATTTAAACACCAAGGCCGCGGATTCAAATCCCACCACATGCAATCCTAACCATAGTACAAATTTCTGCACTTTAAAGCCCAATTTATATCGGGAAGAATGTCTACAGGCCAACCTTGTATGCGTGCGTAAAAAGCTAACTCAAATTCCAAGATTTGTCTTGCGTGACATTTCGATTTGATGTTTATGCTCAATTGGCATTTTGGCGCGACTATGAATTCAAATTTTTCTCGGCAAACTTCGTAATTTTGACAGAAATGAGAAAAATATGCGTGCGTGCGTAGGAAAACTCTCGCCGGTAATATTAGGTTGAGCTATTAATACCATTATCCTTCACTGAGAAAAAAAGAGTGCGTTGTAAGAATAACAATTTTTTTTTTTTTATTTCCGTTTAAAAATGTTCGTATTTAAATCAAGCGAAAAGTCTTAACAAAATGGATTTTTCCATTATACATACACTACGTACATATAATGGAAATATTCAATTCAAATACGTCCTTATTAAAATGAAGCATTTTTCACTACACGGATGGCGTTTTGCACGTCTCGGATGCTTTTTAATATGTAATTAAGAAAGTATATGTATACAAAGCATGCACAGCGGTGACAACACATACATACATACATGATATGACATAATACCCCTGCAGCAAAATTTAGGGACAGTCTGGCAAAGCGCTAGTTCCGCCCCACAAATTTCAGAACTGTCTCTGAACTACTGCAAAAGGGATGCAGAGCTGGACGGTTGAAACTCATATGTTGCTAGTTGCGCTGTCATCAATGTTACTCATCCTGGTCATGTGAAAGCTGACAAGAGATGCTATACTATATTTTTTCGATTTTTTAGTCCCTAAAACTAATAGCAAACTGTTTTCGTTTATTTAATATGTAATTCTCTACATAGTTTATGCAGCAACTGCTAAAATATTTCCAAAAAAGTCGTTACTGGTATCATTAATGTATGCAAATGCAACTAAACTGATTAGTCGGTATCGCGCCCATTCCCGTATTTTTTTGGAAATGTATCGTTCGTGAAGAAGGGGGGTGAGTAAATAATGTAAAATTTGGTACTTATGACTTTTACTATTCCCTCTCTAAGTCAAACCGGTTTTTTTACCAACTGTCACCATGACTTTTTTCTGCCTGCCTCCATATATTCGAAACACTGTGCGCCATTTCCTTTTTAAATATTCACAATATATTTAGAGTTAAAATTTGTTTGTTATTATTTTATAAAACAAATCATGATGCTTGAAACAAAATCATATAAACCGTGTTTTAAAACTTTATATAAAACAAAGTTAAATTTAACGATTTTTCATAAAAATTTTTTACCTTTTAATCAGATTTAAAAAAAAAATAAACAAAAGTGGTAAACAATCTCACTTTGAAATGGGGGTGCTATTGTTATGAACGATACTGAATATTCGTAAATATATATATGAGCACCCGAAATGTGTAGTTATGCAGTGATTTTTTTTTTAATTTCCAAGGCTTTTCATTTTAAATACTTTTCGTTAAGTTTTTATTGAAATACTATTTGTCATGCTCGATAAGCAATTTAAATTCAAATTCCTAACTGCGCTACAAATTTGATAGAACTCTAAAAACTATCTTAAAATTTAAAACTTTTTAATCAGAGATTTTTTTTTATTATAACTATTTCGAGTATTCAAATTTTAGTGTAGTAAAGTGTAATCTTGCATCTTAAACGAAAATATTTAAATTGGAGAATACCTTCAAGAGCGTGCGTAAAAAGTGTTACATTAAATCAGCGCGATTAATTATACTAAAATTTAATGGCTTATAGAACTGCATACTTATAAACTCTGATTTAAAATATTGAAGTTTTTATAATAGTTTCTAGAATTCTACTAAATTACCAACACAGTTTGAAACGTGAATTTATTTGTTTATGTTATAATACTTATGAGCCATCCTTAAATAAAAAATTTACGAAAAATATTTAGCATGAAAATCATTGTGAATATTTAAAATTCTATATGTTCTTATTAGATGCAGGGGAGTCTATGTATTACATTTCAATACACTTAATACAATTTAACGCTGAGCTATCACAAATAAGCATTCAATATATCACCGTTTTTCTCATTTTTTTACACGATTTAGTTTAGATTTTTAATTATAAGTATCCCAGATATACCCATTATACGTAACAAATATAAATTATTTTTACGAATAACAAAAAGAAAAAAAGGAATAATTGACACTTTATGTTCCTAATTTTAAAGCACAGTTTGCCTCAAAAAGTAAATTAGTGCAAATCAAATAGCTCTTTAAACATAAAA
>NW_023478318.1:0-2617 GCF_013731165.1 Rhagoletis pomonella | reverse complement strand
ATATGTGATCATAAGTGGGCGGTGCCACGCCCATTTTCCAAAATTTTCTGATAAGCGTATTTCCTGATAAAGAATTGTTGCAAGCATCAATTTTGAATAAATTAGCTTCAATATTTACGGATTTATCGAAGATTTCGTATTTCTCCAAATTACCGTTATATGGGATGTGGGCGTGGTTATTGTCCAATTTTTAAAATTTTCGGCCATTTGGTATCCTGTACCAAGGCCAATAACTGTGCCAAGTTTGGAAGAAATCGGTGCAGCGGTTGCCAAGATATACACATGTAACCATAAGTGGGCGTGGCTACGCCCATTTTCAAAAAAATGTTAATATTCTTATTTTTCGTCTAAAAGTTATTGCAAATATCAATTTTGAGTGAATAATCTTCAGTAGTTACCAGAATATCGCAGTTTTCGTATTTCTGAAAATTACCGTTATATGGGAGGTAGGCGTGGTTATTGTCCGATTTTGCCCATTTTCAATACCATCCGTCCTACGCCCGAAAGAAGTGCACATACCAAGTTTCGTTAAGATATCTCAATTTTTACTCGAGTTATCGTGTGCACAGACGGACAGACGGACGGACGGACGGACGGACGGACGGACGGACAGACAGTCACCGCTTAATCGATTTCTCTTTTCATCCTGATCATTTATGTATACATTTGTCTATATCTATCTCGATTCGTTTTGCCTGTTACAAACAACCGTTATGTGAACAAAGTTATAATACCCTTGTGCACAAGTGCGCTCGGGTATAAAAATACCAGTCGCTAGCATTGAAAAAGGATAGAACGTGAACTAGTGGGGCTGAAACGCAAACTGGTAGAAATCTAGTTCACAACTAGTAGCTTTCCCTGCAGGGTAGTTATCGTTCAAGGTGCGTCAATTTGCACCAACACATTTGTGCATGTGCATAAAACAGTAAATTACACACGTTGTATGCAAGAAATAAAACAATTAAATTCATACGAAGAAATTGCAATTAAGAGCTTGCTACAAATAAATAATGGTTTCAGGCATTCGCACATTCACACAAAGCACACATGCACATACATACATACTTAACTATAATTGCGAAACAGAAAGTAACAATCAGCGAAATTGAACTGCGAATTGAGAAAACAAGAAATATGTGATAATACTACGCTCGTTTACTGGAAAAATGCCATAATTCAAATTTTTTAACATAAGTAAATTGTTGCCCTTCTCTTCATGTTGTCCCTTAAGAAAGAAATTTGTATTCCTTGCGAAGCTGCACTCCTTCGCTTTGCTTGATAACTAGTTATAACCAGAAGGCAATCTAATTTTGGCCAAAGATAGGTTAGGGGGCGACTTTGGAAAAATGCGTACTTCCCCATAGTATTCCAATGTGAGTACGTTCTGTGTACGAGTGCGCAAATTTCTGTAACTGGGATTTATTTTACAAAGAAAAAAGAAGCTAAAATCAACGAATTAATCTGCTGAACCACTTGCTATACCAAATGAAATCGAAGGGGCTCAAGATTTCTGCCAGACCGCTGAAGAAGCGTGACTTTAGGTATTTGTGTTGCCTTGACTGCAGGTCTGATCATCGACAAAGAATCTGGTCAATTGATTACTCCTTATTTTCAGCGCGGCAGCATCAACGCAGAAAACTCAGCGACTTTCGTCTTCGTTGGAGTTTTGGCGCAAAAGCCCAACTCGCATTTCGATATCCCATTGAAAGTTCAAATTACAGATATCCCATTGAAAGTTATGCCAAAAAGCTGCAACTAACTTTACAGTGCACTTTATTTTGACTATAACTACGAGTCAATCACTTTAATCCTATTTTTAGCTAATTTAAAAAGTTAAATTAAATCAGGTTAGGGAACTTCCTATTCTTCTTAAACGGAATCGCTACATCTACAAATTATTTATACTTTTTAGTTCTTGTTGTAATAAAAGCGTGTTTTTAGTTTTTTAACTATAATTTTTTTGGTAATAAGTCGAAGCTTTTGAGAATTGTCGAGTGCACGTACGCTGGATTGAAAGCGAACCCAGACATTTTAAGCCAAGCTTCGTTCAGCATATTATACCGAAGTATGGAATGAAATTAAGATTTAAAACAGTTGTATGCACTGTTTTGTTCAATGAAAGAAACCCAACTAAAGATCCAAATTTTTACGCATTTTCGATTTTATGAGTTATGACATGCTTCCAGCAAACGAGCGGGTTATATATATTTTAAATGCATATATATATATGTATGTACATAAATTTATTATTACTTATATTTACAAGTCTTACACAAAGTTCACTCGTTCACTCTTGCGGCAAAGCAATTAAATAACTAAAAGATAAAATGGTAGAAACAAATAAAGAAATAAAAAAGAACAAATAAATATTTAAATATAAAAGTGAAGCGATGCATAACTTCCAGCGCAGCAATGACAGATAGAAAGCAAGAACAAGTAAGAAAGTTTAAGTTCGGGCGGGGCCGAACATTAAATACCCGGCGCAAGTATTACATATATGCCTTTTCACCTTTCCGAAAGCTACCGCTACATGGTAAGCCGGGGTGTATCAATTTTGAATAAATTAGAGTCCTTAAATTTCGAAATATTGACGTTTCGAGCATTTCTAAAATTTACC
>NW_023478317.1:0-2617 GCF_013731165.1 Rhagoletis pomonella | reverse complement strand
AAGGCTAATGTAAACGGCGTGCTTTAATTGACTTGCCGATTCCGCGTAGCCAATTTGTTTTATATTGTTCAGGTTGAGCTGCTTTAGCATTTGTAAGGACAATATTTCTTCGGTATTGTTAGTTTTTGAAAAAGGTTGAAGTATAGCTGGCAGGGGATTGCTAGTTAGTCTGGCCTTGTTGGAAAATTCGTTTCCATTAATTTTTACTGTATCATTGTCGTAATGAATTAGAAAGGTACCGTTCAGGGGTATGGGGTCCCCATCAATTTGGATCTTTCCTTCGAAATTGTTCAAAAATATAATATCTGGTGCTATCTCTTCTATTTCAGGGATGTGCTGGCTGTTGGTTACGGTGCAGTTTGGCGGGCGGCTTCTTAACAAGCTACTTATACAGTTATCCCTACTTATATCTAATACACTACTTCTAACACATATTTGGAGCGAATTGTATTTTTTACAGGGTTTTAATATGCCATACAGGGTTTTCTCGCAATCTAGTAATGAGTTGAAATTAATTTTGTTAATGGTATTATTTTTCTTAACCGCTCTTATGTCTATTGATTTACATATTTGGGGTCCTACTGTGGGTAAATTTATTATGTAGATTATTAATTTACTATTTGTGGCTACCTTTACTTCGGAAAATTCGAGAGCCTCATCCTAGTTAACAAAAGGAATATCGTCTTTTTTCAAAAATTTGTTTAGCGATATCTATTTCTTCTCTTGACATAATGTAAGAGTTTATTATATTGGCCTTTGCCCAATGTATCGCGTAGGCGATATTTACTATTTCTTCTTTTAAAATTTCCAATTTATATTTCAGTCTAAGGAATGCTTCTACTCCCTTGTTCTTATCATTTTGCAATTCTTTAGTGATATGATTTGTAATATTTGTAATTTCATTTATTCTCTCAATTGTAAGTTTATTGATAAGGATCTGATTGTTATTATTTTCGAGGGCATTGTTCAATTTATTTACGACTATTTCATGATCCTCGTGATCCGGATTTCCGGCAATCCATTTCCATGCACTGCCAATGAAATTAAGGGATCGTTTGGATCGGCTTTCTATTTTCAAATTACTCAGGTGAATCCGTATTTGGGATATAAGGAGGGATATGAATGGGTAATTTGGATTCTTGGAGAGCTCTTCCATATGTGCCCTGGATTCGATGTCTTCCAGGATGTAGTTGTATTTGTCTATGTCAATTTCATGTATTATTCTAAATGTTCCAGTTTGTAGTTTGGCTGTCCCTCTTTCTATCGTAACTAGTTGCGCGTTAGAATAGTCAAGTATCCTTACCTCGGCGAGGCACAGTCGCACCAGTAACAGTCTGAAATGAGATATGTCAAAAAGCGTTAGTTTCGTATTCTGCTCTTGTGTATGACCTGTCCTTTCTCTGTTATAACTGTACTATTCCTATCTTCCCTAACTATTTCCTTAGTATATGGTTTGCTTAGTTTAGTACCTAATCTTCTATTTTTCTTAACGTAAATTATCTGTCCTGGTAAGTATGTCTTAATTTCGTGTTTACTTTTGTTGTGGAGCTCGATGTCCTTTCGTTGTTTTTCAGCAAGTTTTTGTAAGTTGTTTTGTCGTGTCCTTTCTATGTCCTCTGGAGTGAACGTCACGTTCCTGGAAAAAAACAAGTCTACCGGTCTCTTTCCTGTGACTGTATGGATGGTGTGGTTATATTCCGAAACCGCTCTTTCCAGAAGCTCTTCGAAGTTTCTATGTCCGCCGTTTTCTTTGATGCAGCGCATTATCTCCGTCAATGTGAAGTGGAATCTCTCCACTTGTCCGTTTGCTTGACTTCTGTATGGTGGTGTAGTGTAGACTTCGATTCCCAATTCGTCCTTCATCATGAACATAATAGAGTTGGAGCTGAGTGATGGCTCGTTATCGATTACCACTATCCTGGGGACGCCGAAGTTAAACAAAATGTCCCTTAGGGGTCTCCTAACGTCTTCTATGGCTCTGCTATTCAGCATCTTTGTTACCGCGTACTTTGTGAATTTATCCAAAGCGGTCATGACCCTTTTGCCTTCTGTTAAAAAAATATCTATGTGTACTGTATGTCCCGGAAAAGTCGGCAGTGGAGTTGCTGCTAGTTTTGGCTTATTAGGGTGTCTCTCGTATTTATTTTCTTTGCACACCGTGCAGTTGGTAATGAGTCGTTTAATTTTATTTATCATTCCTGGGAAGTAGTTTTTTTCGAGGATCTGGATTTTATTCTCCTTTGCGCTCCTGTGCGCTCTCAGGTGTTCCCTTAGGATAACTTCTTCCTGTTCCTGTTCGCTGCTGATGTCGTCTACAATTTTCTGGGTGTATCTGCACTTGTAGTTGCTAAAATGTTGTGGGTAGATGATTTGGATTTTTCCCATTGTTCTTTCGCTCGTGCAAATTCCATTAATCACCGAAGGATTCAAATATCTTTTTAGTAGTTCTGTTAGGTTCTGTTCGTTAAATTGTGGTTCCTCGATTATATGTCGATGAACGGTTGGGAAGACGATTTTGAATTGATAGGATGCTGTTTCTGTTTCTTTGAGAAAAATTTGATTTTTAAAGGCATTCACAGGCACCTCCGTGCATGGAATGAGGTTATGATTGGAGCTA
>NW_023478316.1:0-2617 GCF_013731165.1 Rhagoletis pomonella | reverse complement strand
ATAGTTATTTTAATAAAAACTATAGCTTTGTTATTTTTTATTTAATTTAATTAAAATTATAGGCTTTAATTTTTTTAGTTATTTCCATAGGAATTAAAATTGTTTTTAAGGAACTTGTTATTTAACTAATTATACGGAATTTGAGTTATATTATTGGCATATTCGCAGTTTCCTTCAAAGCGGAAGTGATGAAACTAAAGGCAACAACGAAACTTCATAATTTGAAAAACTTCAACTCGAGTTATTATAGACAAATACAGTGACTCAAAAAAGCACTTGGTGATTTTTTTATTATTCGCAATGATTTTCAAGTACAAATTTTTTAAATTAAATTAAACTGCTTTAACTAAATCCATAAAAATTAAGGATTCAAACTATATACAACATTTAGAAAAATTCAAAAAATTTTCGTCCGAATTTCGAACTTTCTACTCTGAATTTTTAGAACAATTTAAGATACCGAGTTTTGAAGCAAATAATACTTGAGTATAGCTCACAATATGATTCCCGTTGATTTTTTTTTTAATTTTTTTGCCACCAGTCTTTTGTGTTTTTTTTTATTTAACAATTTTATTGATAAAAAATGGCGTCGATTTAACTTTTTTGCGAACAATTACAGTGCTTCATTACATACCTGTAAATGTTTTCTTTATATGTATTTAAATAATCATTTAAAATATTTAGGTAATCAAAAGCTCCTCGGGATTCCAGTACGATGAGTTTTGAATGGAGCACGATATGTTCGCTTTATATCGATATACATTTATACGTATGCAAGTATATAAAAGTCTGCACAGAAATTTATAATATAAAGATAACTACGAAAAATACATCGGTAACGAAAAGTTCAACAAAAATCTACCAAAATGAGAAAAAAATTACCTTTTTACCAACCCAAATTTTTTCTACCAATTTTGGTAACAATTTACCAAAGTGGCAACCCTGGCTACGACTTTAAATCGTATATTCGATACAAGCACACTATTTTAAGTGCATTTTGAACTTAGCCAAATAATGTACCGGGAATCATCCTCTTAATTTCATTGGTATTTCAATGTCTTTTCCAATAAACTCCGTCCTTTGCAAAGAGGCATAATTATTGGTTAAAACATAAGGGGTATTCACAAATTGAGCAGGTGGTCTGGCACTCTGGCAACACTCGTTGCTTGAGTTATCTGCTGTTTTGTCAGAGTGCCAGGCCCCTTGCTGAACTTGGTGAATACCTACATACATACATATATATAGTAGTTTGGCTGGAACTGCTCGGAGAAACTCCTTTCAAGGGAATTTTAAATATTAAAGGTTGTTCGATGCGAGTCCAAAAGTACACATAGTACCGAAGAGAGAGGTTGCCATGTTTAATTTTTAGGTACATTTGTCTACTTTTAGGTAAAATATTTTTCGGCAAATAAGTACAATTTGAAAATCTAATTCTTGTTCATATTGCGAAAATGTATTTTATGAAGTCAGAAAATAGGTGAATGCTGTCAAATCGACGAAGGGTCAGCGCTCCGCTGATGGCGCCAACTATATTTTCTACATCGTGGCTTTGATATAAATACATATATACATACAACAAGCGTTGACAACAATTCGATATAATATACTACGTTTATACGCACAGAATAATCGACTTAATTGAAAGCGCATTGACACCGTACACATTTCGCTCTAGTGTTTATACTTACGGCTTTATATCGGCATCAAAGTAACCGTCTTCAAAAGCAAACAAAATAAGCTGTTTTCATTTGACATTTTATAAGTAAACATAATGGAAAGTGATAAAAATCTAGTTTTATTCGGTATTATAAAATCGTGGCAAAGAAAAAGAACGATTATTATAAATCAGCTTTTAAATACCGATGCGATTATTTGGAATTTGAGCGGAAAAGCTGATCTCCAATTCGCTTTGAGTGAAAGCGGTGTTTATACACTCTTTCTAACTGTCTGGAGAATTAAACTACCGATTTGAAATGGAGTGTGAGCCAAAACACTTCGCTCTTTCAAAGCGAATTGAAATTCAGTTTATACATACATTGAATCGCGGCGAAATGAATTAAAGCGACTTATGCATGCGTATAAACGTAGTAATAGAAAACTAACTCTAGGCGAGAGGTAACTATTGTCTACCGTGTACACAGCTTGTAGAGTACGTGATAGATAAAAGTTGAGATTTCTCTATTTTCTCTCTAGCTAGAGTGAATATTTCCTAGAGTTGCTCTACCGTGTAAACTTAATTGAGAGAGGAGATTTTCATTTCAGTGAAACTCCCGATTTTATTTTATTTAGCACTTTTGTTTTACAGTACAATTTTTCTCTCTGCTGCTTACACGTTTCAATCAATTTTTAAGTTTTGTCGTTTTGACACATACTTCAAATAGAACTTCGCTCATCGTAAGCGTCTCATATAAAAATGATGATATAAAAAAAAAACCGTTTGCTACCAAGTAAAGCTTTGCCTACGATGTCAAATTTAAATTCAAGTATTCGCATCGTTTCTGTTCAAACTAGGGCTGATGATTTCACCCGGGTAATGAGCTACCCGGGTACCCGGGTAGCGGGTGAAGCCCTACCCGGGTAGACCGGGTACCCGGGCAGTATGGTAATTACCCGGGTA
>NW_023478315.1:0-2618 GCF_013731165.1 Rhagoletis pomonella | reverse complement strand
CGGGAATTCTCAGGCAATCCGGGAGAGTTTAACTCCTGGAAAAAAAGCGTAGATAGAATATTGCAGATCTACGAGCTACAAAAAGGAAAGCCAAAATATTATGGCATCCTTAATGTTATACGAAATAAAATCGTGGGCAACACCGATATTGCCCTCGAATCTTATAATACACCGCTGGATTGGAAGGCTATTTCGAGATGCCTTACCCTCCACTACGCAGATAAACGAGATTTGGGAACTCTAGAGTACCAGATGACCGCATTAGTGCAGGGCAACCTCACTATTCAAGAATTTTACCAAAGGGTGTATTCACACCTGTCACTTATTCTCAACAAACTCGGATGTATGGAAGTAGGTACAGAATCCATGCATTTGCTTACACGGACCTACCGGGACAAAGCCCTCTATACCTTTATTAGAGGACTAAACGGTGACTTGCCGAGACTTCTTGGCATGAGAGAACCGGTAGATCTTCCTCAGGCTCTCCACTTATGCTTAAAACTGGAGAAACAAAACTTCCGTTCAAACTACGCGCTGAATAATAATGGCCAAGTTAAGAAAACCAAGATCTGCGGCCACCTCTTCCACCCAGAAAAATAAGTAATGAATTCTACCCACAACTGGCGTAATTCCAAGACCATACGTGCCTCCTCATAATTTTATGGCTCACCAACGCCCACAACCTACTCTTAATTACCGTAATTCGCCAAATTATAGGCCTCCGGCTCAACCCCCCGCTAAGACGCAACTTCCACGTCCAGAGCCAATGGATGTTGACCGCTCCTTGCATTCAAAAGCGGTCAACTACATGAATAGGCCACCACTTAATAACCAGGCCGGGAAAAGACCATCCAACTTCTCCCAACAAGTGCCTCTGAAGCAACAGAGGAACTTCCACATTGAGGCAGGTACTCAAGAAGACCAATACTATTTACAGGACCAACAAGACCAATATTATCCGCAAGATCAACAGGATTGGTATCCAACAGCGGAAGAGTATGAAGCAGAAATTGCCAAAGAAGAAGGTGGACAATCAGTTCAGGAATACGCTGAACAAAATCCATAGCCGGACAGATACAAATTACCCACCACACAGTTATTAATCTATTTGGCAGAAAGGGCACGAATTTAAAACTCTTTTTGCTCCCCACCCTAAAATCCTTTGACGGCATAATTGGAAACGATAATCTTAAAGAGCTTCGTGCCACCATAAACATCCACGACGACTCCCTCACATTTGGCAATGGCACAAAAATAAAAATTAAACAACAACCTTCACCATCGGTTAACAAAATTGACGTAAGGACCGACCACATGACAGAAACGCAAAAACGACATATTGACCGTCTCACAACCAAATATCCGCACCTATTTACCGAACCAGATGAGAAACTCACCTACACCACTACTGTAGTAGGGGAAATTAGAACCTCTTCAGACACCCCAGTATACACCAAATATTATCCTTACCCCGTAGCAATGAGAGACTTTGTGAAACAAGAAATAGAAAATCTATTAAAAGATGGAATTATTAGGCCATCCCGTTCACCCTACAACTCGCCCGTGTGGGTTGTACCTAAGAAGTTAGACGCGTCTGGACAAAAAAATACAGACTCGTAATTGATTATAGGAAATTAAACATCCTAACAATAGCCGATAAATACCCAATCCCGGAAATCCACGAGGTGATCTCGCAACTGGGAAACAACACATATTTTTCTGTTCTTGATTTAAAGAGTGGCTTCCATCAGATTCCTCTGAAGGAATACGACATTGAGAAGACAGCTTTCATTGTATCACAAACAGGCATAAAAACTACTCCCACTAAAGTAAAAGCAATTCAAGAATTTCCATGTCCAAAAATACTAAAGGACTTGAGGGCTTTTCTTGGTCTATCAGGCTATTATCGACGCTTTTTCAGAGATTACGCCAAGTTAGCGAAACCTCTGACATCGTTTTTGAGAGGGGAAGATGGACGCGTGTCCAAAAATTCCTCAAGCAAAAAGCTAGTAGTGCTCGATAAAAACGCCTTAGAGGCGTATTTCGGACTTCTAACAATTTGTGCCACAATCACAACCTCCCTAACGGACGTTAAAATTTTGGACTATAATAAAGCGCCACTGGTGACAATAGACAATGGACAATCGAAAATACAAGACGGCACATTCAGACTTATTCATCTCATCGATTTAGCAAAATACGAACGATTTTTGACAGAGACCTATAACGAGATAGCCAACCAAATCCCTAATGACCACTTCCTATATCCTATCCTAAAACATGAAACCACCCAAATTGATATATTGGGAACGGCACGGAAGTACTTAGCCGGATCTCCTGATCATGAAGATTTAAATATAATAACAAACAACTTAAACAGCTTAAATGAGAACAACAATAATCAAATCGTAATTAACCAGAAACGCATAAATAACATAACTTATATAGTAAACAAAATGTTAAACACGATAAGGAAGGACGACAATGTTCTAACGGAAATTTTAATAAATTTGCAAAATAGAATCAGGCTAATTAAGGAAGAGCTAATTAATATAAGGTATGCCGTTCAATGGGCAAAGCATAATATAATAAATTCAGTAATGTTAAGCAAGGAAGAA